>NC_141038.1:35045000-35345000 GCF_052040795.2 Danio rerio
CATGTCCGTAACCCATATTCCCCGAATCGGGAGTGGAAACAAGTTTCTCCACTTCCACAGCACCTGAGTCTGCAGCTGGGAGCTGAGTGATCGGCTCTTCAGCAAGCAAATTCTGAGGAGCTGACTCCAACAGCTGACTGATGAGTGTTGATGAGCAGTAGGTTCAGCTGTGGAGCTAAGCTCGGCCAATTCAATTAACATTTTATTGGCCCGTTTTTCTTGTCAGGTCACTGAAACTGGAACTTTCTGAAAACTTCAGCCAGGGTGAAGATTTTCCATAGTTTTGGAAAACTATGGAACTGTAGCGTACAGTCCACAGATCAAATTACTTATTGATTTTATTAAGGAGTCTCTTGCATGGGGTATTACGACTCCTGGCTCCTTAAAGTCTGCCTCCGTGTTGCTCTTTTCGTTATCTCACATTTGGATTTACTAACGATGAAATGAACGTGAGAATGTGCGCAGCTCAACGCCAGCTTCATGGCTGGCGTACACACATTTTTTGTGCGTGCCTGTTTTATTTTGTGTTAAATTGCACTCTACAAAGTGTCTGAGCCGTGTAATGGCAGCTGTATGAGAAGGGTTCATCTAGCTTCTAGCAAGTATATAAGGTTTCCATACCATGCAGTTGACCAGCTAAACATTAAAGCGCAATTTGCAGCGATCGCCTGTTTTCCTAATGTAATCGGAGCTATCTACTGCACGCACATTACTATAAAGATATAATAAAGATATCTAAAGATGAATTTGCATACGTGAATCAGAAACATTTCCATTTAAAAAATGTGCAAATAAAATATGATGCACAGACTTATTAATGATTCCAACTTGTCGTCTTCGTAATTAATAGTAGGCAAAATCTGATATGTAGTGGGGGGAAAAAAAGAAAGAGTTCATCAGACGCTGGATTCGAACCGAGATCATGCTCGAACGTGTCAAAACATGATGACATGCATTTTTCTAGCTGCACCACTCAGAATGTTAAGAGTACTACTACATCTTGCACCTAAACATCTCACTATCTCTTTTTTTTAATCCACACTGTGTGATGTTCAGACCCAACTGTGTTAACCGCATCAGCTAAACTCTCCCCACTCTATTTTTTTCTTTTGTTTTTAATTCCGGAAGACAAACTTGCAAATAACACAGTTTTTCTCCGATCTACCTCCGAAAGGAGCACCTCCGATTAACATTCTATTCAAACTTTCTCTTTTTGCCATTGCTTTTTCGTTGGGTTTTGCCAAAGTAAAGTCATTAGCATATTCATATGGGATAGGAGGCAGGGAGGGGTTTTGCGCTCGTGCATGTTGCGCTCAGTTTCACATTCATTTGGATGTACAAAGAATATGCGTGGGATTCGGTGTACACAGTGTTTCATACATCAGAATTTTTTTCCGCGCACGCACATTTACAGCTTTGTGCGTACGCAATGTTTTAGTATGATTTCCACGCAAGTCTTCGTACATTAGGCCCCAGGTATTTTTAGTTATGCGAATAAGCTGTGCCCCTTCTATCAAAAAGGTGTTTTTTATAATCTTGGTGATCCTTAATGGTGTGTGTGGAACTGAAAGATATTTTGCCACTCTTTATCTAAAATCTCTATTTCCGCACTTTTGCTATTTCTATCGGTTTGTTACGTGTTCTATAGACCCGTATAGCCTATCTCCACGTGGTTTACCTTTTGTTCTATGTTTTATTTATGTTCATGCGTTTGTTCGTTACCTGTCTAACTAGTCAATAAATCCCATTATAATCAAATGAATTGTATTGTTTGTCTCACAAAAAAGTCACTGAAAGTCCCCTGCCTAGCTGTTATAAGTTGATTAAAACTTATGAATGATTAATCTACTTTACAAGTAGTAGTAATAATTCTCCAGTGGTGGGAGTAACGAATTACAACTACTCACGTTACTGTAATTAAGTACATTTTTGGGGTAATTGTACTTTCATGAGAATTTTAAGCCTGTAATTTTACTTGTACTTGAGTACAAATTAAGCTGAGTAATCTACTTCGTTACTTTTAAAATCACAATTCGTTACAGAGTACTGTAAATAAATTAATATTTCAACACGCACTGACTAGCATTTCGGTAGCCAATAAAATAAGCTCATCTTAACGGACCAATGAAAAGCCTGGTACATTATTTGAACCGAAAAACAAGTTCAGGCTACTGCAGATTTATGTGAGCTGACCGTCATCATCATACAGTTCCAAAGTTATCAATGGACATATGGAGATTTAAGACAGAAGAAATGAGGAAGAAATAGCAGAGGATGAATGCCCATGGCCACACTGGGAGGAGCTGTTCACCTACAGGTACATAGGAAAGAAAGGGGACAGCTGTGCTGATGCAGTGTGAATAGCTGTTATCATCTAAAAATGCTAATTATATGTATGCCCAAAACTGGAATATCGCATAAAAGACTATGCAAATAAAGCAGTGTTTAAAAGAGAAAAAAAAAAAAAAAAAAAAAAATCGCCATCTTCTGATTAGCTGGCGACAAATATCAAAAGTAAAAACAGAATTTGCATCGGTAGGAGCAGCTGCGGGAATATATTATCTTTATTTAATAAATGATTTGCGCCTCAGAAGACAATCCTGACACGCAGTGAACGCGCGCTGGCGTTTGAAGGCGCGAGACACGGAGTGCAGACAATCTTGACAATTCTGGAGGTCATTATTAATATAATAATACTGAAATGGTTGAGATGGTTTAGAATGACCAAAACAACACTTTAGATGTTTTACAATGTGCTTAGCCTGTTGGTTTGTCTATTCACACACATTTTCAAAATATATGCGCATTATACAGTTTTTATGTGCATATCCAAAAAGCACATAAAATAAGTGGATGAAACCTGCACTCTGCTGTGCCATATCCGGCTTACACAGGGTTTCCGTGGGGTCTTAAAAAGTCTAAAATATAAACATCTAAATTTTAGGCCTTAAAGTCTTAAATTCGCTGTTCTAGGTCTTAAATATATTTGCACAGGTCTTATTTTTTTGATGTCTATGTAACGCTACTCCTAATGCTCAATATTTTTTTGTTGTTGCTTGGTTTCATGGTGGTGTAGTTTTTTATTTCACTAGTCCTATTGTAATTTGCTGTATTACAACTACAAATAAGACCAGCATGCAATAGCTTAGTGCCCTCGGCGAATGTGACGTCATCGCTGTGTTTGCGGAGGTTCACTTCTCTTTGGATGCGCGTGACATGATTTTGGGTGAACAGTTTGCGCCACATTTGATTTGAGTTGAATATGAATCACTTTGAAGTGATTTTGTCTGAAACAGTACGACTGTACAGACATCTAAACGATTCGACCATGCGTGATCCCCATAGAGATAACCTGACCAATAATTCTTGACTAAAAATTGCAACAGCCATGGAAAGGAAGTGTTTTGTTAAAACGTTTGGAAAAACCTAGGAGATAAGTTTGTTACAACAAAAAAGAGGCCATGGCAAAAGTGGAGACCCAGGTGGTTTTAATATTACAGAATATGTTTTCCCACCATTTATAGGTTTTACACTGATGTATATTTTTGAAGTTAAAACCATGTAACAAAAATTAAGTAACAAATGATGTCTTTGATAACTGGAAAAGAATATATGAACCCATCAGCTTACAGATAATAGACAGGATTGTTGGACCATTACTGCCTTTTCAGCTCATAAGTAGAGGACAGAAACTAGTCAGACAATATTGTCAATTGTTGAGTGGGCAAAATAATTAAAAGTTTTTTTTGCTATTATTCTTACCAGCACCAGGTAGCCCGCAAGGATGTGTTGCCCGCAGGCCTGTTCTAAAAATAGCTCACCATAGCGCCACTAACCAGTAAGCTTCATCTAATATAGAAGTAATCATTTAAAAATGTAAATATTTGCAGAGATATATAAAAATAAAGTGTTGCACACTGATACATTTAATACAGGGTGTTTCCTACCCTGTTAAATCATTGTTGATAACTTTTGTGAGATCATTAACATGATCAATGTCTTCACATGGATGAATATCATTAATTATTACCAAAAACATAAAGTATAATTTAAAGTAAAATGAGCAAATTTGTTATTTGAGAAGTGTTTATCAAACTGGTAGCCCTCCACATTAATCGGTACCCAAGAAGTAGCTCTGAGTTTCATAAAGGTTGGTGACCCCTGTTGTAGAGTATATGTTCTGTTGTCAATGATATTTAACTTTAATAGGTAGAACTGTCCGAGATATAAACAAAAGTGAGTTATGCATCAAAGTTTGATTAAAAAAAATCTTGAGTAGTTATAAAACTTTAGAATCATTCATTAACTTTCTTTTTGGCTTAGTTCCTTTATTAATCTGGGGTCGCCACAGCGTAATGAACCGCCAATTTATCCAGCATATGTTTTACACAGCGGATGCCCCTCCAGCTGCAACCCATTCTCATTTACAACAACACACAATTTAGCTTACCTAATTCACCTAAAATGCATGTGTTTGGACTGTGGGGAAAACCGAAGCATCTTGAGCAAACCCACACAAACACGGGGAGAACATGCAAACTCCACACAGAAATGCCAACTGACCCAGCCAAGGCTCGAACCAGCAACCTTTTTGCCTTGAGTCGAGAGCGCTACCCACTGCGCCACCCCGTCACCCAACTTTGTAATCATAATAAATTATAATAATAAAAAATTATTATTTTTAAAATCTTGAACAATATTAATGATATGACGTTCCGGAAACTTTCTACTTCTCTGTTCATTTATCTGACTTTACGGTGGGTTTCTTTTGACTGGCCCCTGATGTTTTAAAGAATATTACAACGACGAACGCGTCAAGTATTAAAGCCTCGTCCATTTCTTGAGGTGCGTGCAGGTCAGTGAAGGTGTGCAATGCGGACCCAGGCGAAAGTATAAATCAGCCTCAAAATGTTTGTTTCTTTGTTTTTTGTTCCTGTACTTTAATGGTGCATCTAACCTGTCTTCAGTATTGTTCAATTTAAATAATTTTATTTTACCACAAATTTTGTATTTTCTCTTGCGTGCTTTTGATATTGTGGATATAGGTCTAACATTTAATACTTAATGGTCTTAAAGAGGTCTTAAAAAGTCTTGACATTATAATATCTGCAGAAACCCTGTTACAAGACTTCAGTCTATAATCTGAAAAAACACATTATGGTAAGAAGACATATAACTTAATTTGTGTGATATTTAATTTATTAATAATATGTTTAGGCACTAGGCAGTGTTGTTCTGTGGTTTCTGACGGTTCAATTCACAAATTAGTTAATTAACAAAGTTTCTCCATAATTTGCAAGTGTTTTTTTCAAATTAAATCATCTATTGATCATACAGATACGAGAGGCATCATTTGAAATTATAAAAAGTCTATTTTTATTTGTGCATATTTCTGTTGTCTTTATACTCACAATAGCAAGACATTGTTTTTGTAAAATAATCATGGTGTGCAGTGGGTATCGCTATCGCCTCAAAACAAGAAGTTTGTTGGTTCAAGCCCTGGCTGAGTCGTTTGGTGTTTCTGTGTGGAGTTTGCATGTTCTCTTTATGTTGGTGTGGGTTTCCTCTATAGGTGCTCTATAATTATAATCTATAATTAATGCTTATTACACGGTTTTAAAAGTGTTTATAGTATCTTTAAATGTGTTATGTAAAATGTGTTTTATTGCCTGCATCTTGTCTGACTCCGCATTTATGGATAATTCCAATACCGCCAGTTAAAAAAGTAATTTGTAATTTGAGTAGTTTTTATGAAGAGTAATTTGTACTTTTACTTGAGTACTTTTTAACACCAGAACTTTTACCTGTAATTGAGTACAATTTCAGCAATGTAACAGTACTTGTAATTGAGTACAATTTTTTTATACTCTTACCACCGCTGTAATTCTCTTTTCTAAATGAATAGATACTTACCTGCGAAATATGCTTAATTCCCCACTTGGTGCATAAAAGTGCCATTATCGCCACCTTTTGTTTTGGCATGCCCATGACATGCATCACTGCATCTTCTTGAATTTTCATGTGGATGGATCTTTATTTAATTTTTTTAATAAAGTAGGGAACCCAAACCATGCTGAACCAACAAGCAGCAATAAGGACACTTTATTCTTAGTTGACAGTTAAGTAGATTACACGAGTAAATTGCTTTCAAGTCAATGCAAACATGAATACAAAGGCTAAAATGCTTTGGCTCATTTTAGTTTTAAAGTCTTAAAATGAGATCAAATCAAACAAAATGAGACAAAGCATTTAGTCTTTAAACAGGATTATTCTTAAATTAAAAGGAATCCTCCTGTTAAGTAAATCTAGATAATATACCTTTTAAAGCAAACTTTTTAAAAAGGAAGTAATGAGCTAGTTTTAAGATATAAGATATTTACAGAATATAGGCTACAATACTTGTTTTAACCCTCATGCTGTCCGTATACAACCTTCGTCCTCAAAAATGAACCATATTCACCAAACCTCTAAAATAAAACTAAAATAAAACAATCTATTTGGCATAAGGAAACAATCTTCATCACAAACTCGTTGTTGAGGTTTATTTCCTCACTAGTGTGCAGTATTCCATTAAAGTTTAATCAGAGGGCAACACTCCTTTTTAACAACATCAAAAAGGGTATATTCTCTAATTTTACTAGCTTAAATGTTTTTAAGCTTTAATGTCACTATCTAGACATTAGTCATATCTAATACTGGACTCAAAGATTGTATTTATTGTACATTATCAAATGGGCTATGGATTTATTGTTTAAGAAAACTAGGAAGTAAATAGGACCGTGTAACACTTTGCATTGGTTTGTTCAATTCACACTGTCAAAATTAAACAAATGAAAAATGCATTTCAAACTTTCATTTTCCATTTCATCTGAGTATTTCTTCTGGTTTATTTTCCAATTTTACATGTTTGGGTTGCTGCATTTGAATCTAATGTCAGAGCAAACCTTAAAAAAAAAAAAAAATTCACACTTTATTTTGATTTTCCATTTTTACTTTCAGGGCTCGCAGTCAGGCTGTACCATTGCCACCGAAGGGACGAGGAAGTGTAATATTTATGCTGCGTTTATTCTCCACCAATAAACATGTAGCAAATTATAATAATGTAGATTAAATTGCACACATATCTACATTCATAATCTGTAACAAATTATAATGTAGATTAAAGTGCTCGCATATCTACATCATTATTACTGTAATAAATTAGCTTAAGGATATTCTTCCCGCACCTTTTCCACTGTTATAATGTTGTGAGTTATGATTTAGATTACAGTGCTTGCGTATCTTCTGCACCATTATTTATATAAGGGATTAGTTTAGCAGGAGGAATATTCATTTGAACGGGGCTTCAAATAAATCAACTCTATCGATCCGAACAAACAAATCATCAAGCGATACTATTAAAATAAAAAACCCATTAAGTTTAAGCAGGGTAACAAGATCAAAGTTTAAGACATAGGATTCATAAATATACACCGGTACCTTTCTTTATACAAAATTAAACTTTATTGACTAATCTAACAGAAAATAACACCTAACACGAACACATTCATACCTGTGTAGAGAAGATTAAAGAAGGTAAAGTAAGAGATTGAGAGAGTGTAATGATTTTGTTTGTAAGAGCAAACCAAATGTAATCAAATTCAATATAACCCTTCTACGGTTTTTTAGAGTTGCATTTAGACTACATCAGTTGAGATGGAAGTGTACTTGCGTATGTCCATGTGATGTAAGGAAGCTACCTTGGTTGAGCACGTAGTTCTGCTGGTTGTTCCTTGTTCTTGCGACTGTTGGAGTGGGGTGAATTGGTGTTTGAAGTTGAAGCGGCAAAAAGGGGCCAGTTGTGCTGACCACTGGTTTGCGACGCACTAACTTAACTAGACTCTCGATAAAAGGAAAGAAGGTGTCTGAGCTGTGAAAAATCCTAGCTGTGCGACTGACCCTTTCCATCTGGGTCTCCGCCTGCTTTCTTGGAGGTTTCTCTGCTTAGGTCTCGTTCTTAGGTCGTTGCAGACGAAGAGGTTTCAGAGAAGAGAGTTGAGAGAAGAGTTCTTTCTGAAGAAGTTGCAGAGAGTTTGAAGAGGTTTTAGAGCAGAGCCTTGCGGTTTAGAAGAGAGTTGTAGAGCAGAGCGTTTCAGAGCAAAGAGAGAGGCGTAGCTTTGGTCCCAAGCTTTATAGGGCGGGTTTGGATCCACCCTCCATGAAAAGTTGACCAATTAGAAACTAACTTCCTTGAATCATGGTTTTATGGCTCTTTGTCCAAGGCAGAGGAATTTGCATAGGCAAATTTTATGCAAATTGAGGCAGAAATGCTCAAGTCTCTTAAAATGGTAATATGTTGCACTCGTATTAACATAAATTGTCAACGATTAATTACTACAGCAAGTAAGCTTTAGAACAAAACTAAATATGAACCGTTTATAAGCTCGTTTAGCTTCGCTAGAGTTAAACATTTTATGGAGCGGTATTTAAACCAAAGTATTGATGCAGGAGCAAGGTAAACATTACAAAACTCATGATTACACTTAATGAGAGTGTAGAGTTTACATTTAAACATCAGTCATAAGCAAGGAGCTTAAAGAAGTCGTGAACCGTTCTTTGTTCAGTGCTGCATTGCACATTCCTTTTGGGTTGTAAATACTTTGGGATCAGGTTTCGAGTCTTCCCTGGGCAAAAATTGGCTCAGTTGTTCAATAAAAAGCGAAATAATTATGTGTCTGGTCGGCCATATTTGTTACAGATCCCCCTTCGTTAGGCAATGTGTTGGGATGAAGACATCGGCGAACGCTGGAGAAACAAGATGGAGAGACAGACAGGTACATGGCAAACAACAAGACAACACCTCCAACAACTTAACATTTCTAAGTTTACTTCAAATCTCAGTCTATGATAATATGACCAACTGGCGTAGCGCTCTCTGGTTCACAACCATGTTTAAATGGTATCAAAATTAGGTATGGTGTGCCAATCCTGATATTCTAATTAAAGAAAGATAGGATAGGAAACGATAGGCAGAGTTAAACCAAACAATGATGTTTTAATGGCAGATGTGTTTGCTGTGCAGTTACTGATGTAATGCCTGTACTTTGTGGTAGGGCTGCTAGATTATGGGAAAAATCATAATCACGATTATTTTGGTCACAATTGTAATTACGATTATTCAAAACGATAATCAGTTGAAGTCAAAATTATTCACCCTTCTGTGAATTTATTGTTATATATGAATATTTCCCAAATGATGTTTAACAGTGGATTTTTTACAGTATTTCCAATAATATTTTTTTCTTCTGGAGAAGGCTTATTTGTTTTATTTCAGCTAGAATAAAAGCAGGTTTAAATATTTTGAAACCTATTTTAATAGCTCGATATTATTAGCCCCCTCAAGCAATATATATTTTTGATTGTCTGCCGAAGAAACTACTGTTATATAATGACTTGCCTAATTACCCTAATTAAGCCTTTGTGTCATTTTAAGCTGAATAGTAGTATCTTGAAAAATATCTAGTAAAATATAGTGTGCTGTCATCATAGCAAAAATAAAATAAATAAGTTATTAGAAAAGAGTTATTAAATCTGATATGTTTAGACTGTGCTTTAAGCATCTTCACTGTATTTTTTATTTTATTACTGATTAATAATAAAAACAGTCGGCAGCAACAGGAATATCGCACGCTGTCACTTTAAGAATAGTGCGGCTCTGATATGGTTTCTCTTTCATGCGTCTTTCAAGTCTCAACTTGTGTGTTTATTAAACAAATGAGGGTAATATGAATAATCACTAAACACCGCGCTCTGACACAAATGTGCATCTATTTGATCATTAAAGTGCTCTCATTGAGATTGCTTTAGATGTGCTTGTGTGCTCTGCTGTCCGAGGCCAAGTGCGGTGCGCGCGCAAACACACACACCCACATATACGCTACCTCTCAGAGGCTGAGCACGGCGCGCACACACACAACAGCACGCGCTCTTTTGCGCTTTTAAAAATATGAATAATGTGCATCCCGTGCTGCAAAAGTTACATTACAGAACATGTTTTTAGTCATTTTCACGTGGAACTGAGCTTTGCACAGCAACACGTGTACAACTGGAAAGGGGGCAGTATGTGATGGAATAATCATTTATTTCAATAAATGGTTTTCATAATCGTTACAAGCCAAAATCAAAATCAAAATCAGATTTTCGATTAATTGCACAGCCCTACTATGTGGTCAGATCTGTCTCAGTCTTTTGGCCCTCCCCCTTTCTTGCTGGTTTGATGCGCTTGCTTCTCATTTATTGTCTCTAGGTACACATGAAGTTTGGCTCTATGCATCTTTTCTTTGGGTCACGGGTTGTTGGTGACCTAATGGGGGTCCATTAGGAAGAGTGTTTCTTTGGCAGAATGAGGGTAGTTGTTTGTCATGGCAGTGTGGAGCTGATATGCAAACTTGTCTTCCATGTCACATTCCTCTGATGGGGCTTTCTGGCTGTGACAGACTCTGGTCTCTGTGCTTGACCGTGACCGCTGTCAGGTGAAATGAGTTTAGAGTTTAATGTAAAAAGTAAAAACAGAGTGGTGTTTTTCTGATACCTCTGAGTTCTAATGTTGGTGAGAGACCTCCCCCTTTTGAATCTGTGTTGTTGCAGAACAGGTGGCTGTCATCTCTTATCCATGGTGATAGCCTTTGACGGTGTTGGCTAACAGACTGTGGGGGTGCTGTTATTCCTGTTTCCTCAGGGGAAAAGTTTTGGGTGTCTTGAGTGTCTTGTGGAGCGTGGCTGGTCCCGTGACTTTTCCAACCAGGTTGTGTAGTAGCTGTCGTCGTCATGGGAGTCACGATCACTGTGTGCTCTGTAGTCTGTGGTATCATCGTTACACAGGGTGTCTTTCTGTGCACGTGTTGGGCCTTGGCCAATGGGAGCCGCTGAAGATTTCATACCTCTCTTTAGAGACATCTTCTGTTTGAGGTAGGCCCGGTGTGTGAGGTCCTTTGTGCGTGGACAGGCTATGATGCCTAGATGACGACTTAGTCCTGGGTGAAGGTTTTGCAAGAAGAGGGTTTTGAAGTTCACATGCTCTTCAAGATCCAGATCGTCATGTGCAGCAAAGTATACTTGTCTGAACCTGTGGTAAAAAACCTGAGGTGTCTCATGGTGACCTTGTTTGGTTTCCAGGGCAGTAAACACTTCATGTTCAGACTCAGAGCTTTTAAATTCTTCGATCAGTGCTTCACGCAGTAGCTGGTAGTTTGACTTCATTTGAGCTCGTTGTCTGTCTAGGAAGCTTTGCACCTCAGGACTGGATGTGGATCTAAGGAGGTAGAACCTGTCTCTGTTAGTCACATGAGGTCTCACTTCAAAATAAAAGTCTATGTCCTGGAGGTAAGCCTGGATGTTTCTGCTCTCAGTCTGCAAGTTTGACAACCGTGTGTAGTGATTTTCTGCTTGCATCAGAACAGAAGACGTTGGTAGTGAGGGCTGGTTATGACTTGGTCTTCAGGCGTTCACTTCTTCCACTGTTTATGGAGATGAGGGAGTCAGCTTTGCTCAGCGGAGGTGATGCTGATGAGAGCTCCGCCCATCTTGGCTCTGGTTTCTGTTGATAGAACTGTATGAGTTCTCTGAGCCTGTAGAGTTCATCGCTGATGTCATCTAGCTGTTGGGTCAGGTCATCATTTGCACTGCTGTATGTGCTCAGTTAGTCCTCTAGAGCATTAATTTTAGTGTCTTTGTGTTGGATGCTGGTTTTAGCTTTCTCTACTTGCTGTTCACCAGACTGGAGACGCTGTATCAGGTCTTGCTGGGAAGACTTCAGTTCATGCTGGTCTCGTTCAGCAACAGCAAAAGCCGTTTGGAGCTGTTCAATATGTCTCTTAGTTAGATGCTCCACTTCGTCTGATACCTTGAGCTGGTCCTGGGTTTTCTCTGTGCAGCATTGGAGGTGCAGTAGCTCTTTCAGGAACTCAGTGGTTTGATGCTTAAAGTCATATTGGCCTTTCACTTCCAGCTTGTCGATGCGGTTTTTTGCACATGTCAGCTCCTTCTGGAGATGGGTGATGTGCTTGTCGCTGAGCTTGAGCTGGGCTGTGAAGACATCACTCAGGGGACAGGTGAATTTGGTTAGCTCTGGATGGTTGTGATTCTGGCTTGAGTCCTGTGTCAAAAGTAATTTCAGAATCATGAATATTACCTAAAGTAATAAAAGTTCAATTGCCTTGTGGATTAGGCCATCCGTGATGTCCCGTAGCCAGGTTTCCACATCTTCTCCTCGAGCAGTGGGGTTTGTAGTCGATGACATGCTGGCTTGCTGGGAGGAGGAGACTGATCCAGATCTTTGTGGTGTTATCAGTCTATATGTGGTGGAGCAGCTAAAGCCTAGTTCACACTACAGGATTTTAAACATCAGCAGATCGCTGTGCTGTTCACACTACATGACTTGACTTTGTGTCTTTTAATCTCTGTGGTATTCACACTACGCAACACTCTGTGAATGATCCACAAGAGGGGGGTCACACACTACATGATCTGACAACAACTCATTCCCCATCAGCCCATTCAAGCTACCAAACCACAGCCAATGAAATTTTGAGGGAGGAGTCGTCAGAAAAAGCTGAACACTATTGGCTGCTTGTGTGCTGACAGCGTTTCAAGCTTTGGAGAAAGCATTTAAAAACATCGTCAAATCAGCTGATTTATCAGCGGATTAATCACTCATCTGCAAGGTGCGAGTGGATAGATACACAGAGAGTTTTTAATTTTTGTAATTGTATAACTCTTTGAAATAATACTAACAAATAACACCCTGCCGTTTTTTAACTATCGGTGTATTTCTTTCTAACATTGTTATTTTTTTTTATTACAAAACAGTAAAGAACTGAGCATTTCTGCCTTAAATTACCATATTGGTCAAAATGACTGCATGCATGTCTGATACTTTTCGCTGTGACTTTAAATATGTGTGCTTTTTTTGCCTAGCAACTTCCTGCTAACATAAACAAAACTTTCTGATGGCAAAAACATCAATTTACTTCAGATATCTTTCAAAACAGCATATTCTGTGCCATGAAATAGCTCCTGTTTGAAAGTGAAAATGAAAGCCAAGACCTTTGCATGTTCTAGTATCTTAACTACATATTTATAGGCTGTATTACCAAAAAAAGATTATATTTTTAGGGTAATGGTGTCATTAAATATGATGCCAGATATGCAAAGCTTACTTTTAATATCTCAATAATAGCTTTGAATGTAAATATGTTGTGACAATATGGCGTTTTATATGAGAAGAGTCAGAATGACCAGTATGGTCATTCTAATAGTTACAGAATGCTAGTTCCGCTGTTAATATACCCTACTCTCATGTCTGTGTTAACACAGAATGAAGCGAGTGCGTTGATGCCCATTTTAACCAATCACAGATGTTTCTGCTGAGCTCCTGAGCACACAGGCATTCAGCTCATGCTGATATGCTCTCTCATTGGCTGCAGCTCGTCACTACATCTGACCACACGTGGGGTTGAGTCGGCCGACTGCTCTGGAATATTTAGCATGCTAAATTGATATTTAGCATGCATATTTAGCTCTGGAATATTTAGCATGCATATTTGTTACAGAAGGTTGGTTTGGGGGGTTAGACCGCGCTGAAGTTCTGGTTTAGTGTGCAAACCAGCAAAACTTTATATACTGTATTTAGTTGACCTACTTGTTCTCTGCGTCGGAACAGTAACTGCACGTTAACAACTTCATAAAACTGCCTGGACGATGTGTGATTGCAGTGCACTTGAAGATTACGAAAGAGTTATCCGCAGGTTAGTAGAGGAGCTAGGATACTGTAACATATATTCTGGAGGTAAACATCCCATTTAACATTCCACGAAAACGATCTGGGTTTAATTTCCAGGACAATTTCGATTACCTGGTGCCAAAAAGTCTGACCTGGATATCCCTGCTGACATTTTTATTAGTGTGGGACACTTCACAGGTTGTCCGAAACTCCCTCTCTGCCCGATTTCAAAAGAACATGGCAGTTAAGATAAAAGAGAAAAAAAAGCCCACCTTTAGTCAGCCTTCTGCTCACAAACAAAGACATTTAAAACCCAAATCTCTTGTTTAATTACACTTAACTTTTGTAATGTGTACAATCCCTCATGTAGCCTATACAAACTCGTACTTTCAGGCGTTTTAAAAGCATCAATGATGTAAGGATGTGGGAATTATGTTGATGTACTTTTGATGTACTTTTATTGTTAATGTACATGTTGATGTTTGGTGTCGTTGGACCGCCCTTGACATTTTACTCAACATGATGCATAGAGCATGATAATAACTTGTACGGCATGCATTCTTTAATGCCCTGAATTAAAGACCATCCTCAGGCTGCGGGCGGACACTCAAATTTGCATATCAGCAGCCTCGAGACAAAGGAAGTTTCCCGCTCAAACTTTGCTCTGAAATCATTGGTCGAGCATGTTGAGAGGGCGGGTAACAGAGCTCACGCTTAAAAGCTGGCCCCTCCCCAGGCTCAACGCAGAACGTCTGAAAAAGAACTTCCCCAAAGGTCGCCCCTTTGAGGGGTCCAGGCTCTTCTGTGCCTGTGTGGCACTCCGAGCCCACGTTTTCTTATTTTCCCCGCAAAGTAAACTCAGTTTAAAGTTGCAATCGCGTTCCTCCGACCTGTATTGCAAACTACACGCATCAAGAAGGACATCAAAGGACTCTCATCACAACGGCAGAAACTCGCACAAAGAGAGAGACCGCCAGACACTAAAGTCCAGGTATTTTTAGTTATGCGAATAAGCTGTGCCCCTTTTATCAAAAAGGTGTTTTTATAATCTTGGTGATCCTTAATGGTGTGTGTGGAACTGAAGTAGATTTGCCACTCTTTATCTGAACTCTCTATTTCCTCGCTTTGCTATTCCTCTCGGTTTGTTACATGTATTATAGATCCGTATGTACCTATCTCCATGTGGTTTACCTTTGTTCTATGTTTTTTGTTATGTTAGTGCGTTTGGTCATTATATGTCAGACTAGTCAATAAATCCCATTATAATCAAGTGAATTGTATCGTTTGCCTCACAGAAAAAGTCACTGAAAGACAGATTCCCCTGCCTAGCTGTTATAAGTTGATTAAAACTTATGAATGATTAATCTACTTCACAAGAAGTAGTAATAATTCCCTTTTCTAAATGAATAGATCATTACCTCTCGGAAGAACGGCGGTCTTGGTTATGTTTATTTGGTCAAATTAACAATAAATTAATCCAGAATGTTAATGATTAAGTTTAATTCGAAGTTAATTCGTTGTTGTTGATAATTAATATTCATAATCTGAGAGTCCGCTTGGCCGAGCGGCAGGATCAGATACAATTATATATTTGTTTAACCAAATTGACCGAACATTAAGCCGGAATATTAATAATTAAGAATAAACCGTTATTGTTGATTATTAATATTCATAAATTGAGCTAATTTCTGTTACAATACACATGCAGACAGTTTCAAGAGGTCCTGCAACAACAATATGGACTTGAAAGAGGTTCCAGTATTTCCTCTATTTACAAATTTTGCACATCGAGGTACATTCATAGATGGGTGTAACATCTCTGACCTCTGTGGTTCCCCCCGATCGCCACCAGAGCTCATCATCACCGGACTACTAATTCAGTTTCACTACATATCCCAGCATCCCTTCCGTTTGATTACCCTGCCAGCTGAAAGCCATCTCATTGACTATTTATACTCCCTCTCCGCTACTACTCTTTGCGAAGTCTTGTTTTGCCCCGCATACAATTCTAAGCGTTTTTCTCTGTTAGTGATCTGATTCTGTGTTTTGACCCCGGACTGTTTTTCCCGTTTCCATGATTGTTGATGCCGCCTGCATTTTGTGACCCTCTGCTCAGTTTAACGGAACATTCTCTCTGCTGTATGCCACCTGTCTCGACCAATCGCCTGCCCACGGACTCTGAGTTAAGTTTCGCCTTCGCCATCCTTGTTTGTTGTTGTCTGATCCTGCCTGTACGACCATTCTGTTGTGATTCAATAAAGCTGCAAATGGATCCTCAATCTCCCGACGCTCCATTACAGAAGACTTCGCCAAACATTAATCCAGCAGCTGTTTACCAACTTTCGTCGGAGATATCTTCACAAGCTAACGTATTAGCAACACATCAACAACAGCTGGCCCAGCTCACCTCGCTCACAGACGAATTGGTGAAAGCCATGCAAAACATTCAAGTAACTAATATAAATCCTGTTGCTCCAGTCTCTGCCTCACTACCCACATCAACACCAGGAAATCCTTTTATGGCAAGCCCGCGTCTAGCTTACCCAGAGAAGTTTGACGGCACTCCTGATAAATGTAAAGGCTTCCTCCTTCAATGCTCTCTGTTTATCGCCCAGCAACCTTTACTATACCCCACGGAAAACGGTCAAATCGCCTTCGTCTGCTCACTGCTCACAGGAAAAGCCCTAGAATGGGCTACAGCCGTCTGGGATATAAATCGTCCAGTATTTCCCAGTTATAAAAGTTTCACGGACCGACTCAAGGAAGTGTTTGATATTCCCGAAGCAGGAGAGGAAGCGGGTGAGCAAATTTTAAAATTACGTCAAGGAAAATCTATGGCTGCCGATTTTTCCATTAAATTTCGCAACTTTAGCAGCTCAATCTAAATGGCCTGATGCACCTCTCAAACTGCATTTTCGCAGAGCATTAAATCCTGAGTTACAAACGGAGCTTGCTTGCAGAGATGAGAGCAAAACACTGGAGGAGCTTATTAATCTCACCATACAGCTTGACAATCTCATGCGCTCACATAGATCACACCTTAGGGAAAATGTATCTCTGTACCAGTCTTCAGAAATATCAGAGCCTGAAGCTATGCAAATTGGCCATACCCGTCTCACTCCAGCTGAACGACAACGCAGACTTCATAACAATTTATGCCTGTATTGTGGAGAGAATGGTCATTTGAAGTTTAGCTGTCCTGTTAAACCCCAAGCTCCGCCCACTCCAAAGGTAAGCACTTATTTCCAGTTCCCTAAAAAAGTTTGCTTGCCTGTGCAAATATCTTTTACCAACCATTTCATTAATACATCAGCATTTGTTGATTCAGGTTCAGCTGGTAACTTCATTGACCTGGTATTTGCTAAAAAACATAACATTCCCCTCATGCCTTGTATATCTGTGTTGACAGTGGCGGCGCTAGACGGCAGACCATTAGGTAATGGTCGAGTTCAAGCCATAACTGAAGAAATAACCTTCTCAACTGGAGCACTACACACTGAAAAAATTCACCTGTTTGCCATTCAAACCCCTGATAATCCCATTATTCTCGGACTCCCATGGCTCCAGAAACATGAACCAACAATTTCCTGGTCAAGTGCTTAAGTCATTCAGTGGTCTGATACATGTTTCAAAACTTGCATCAATGTACCTAAACCACAGAAAATTCAAGCAGCATCAGTTAATGTAACTTCTTCTGACAACCACATTATCCCTCCTGAATACTCTGATCTCCGCGAAGCATTCAGCAAAACCAGAGCCTCTCAACTTCCCCCTTATTGGTCATGTGATTGTGCCATTGATTTAATTCCAGGAACTGTTCCACCAAAGGGTCGAGTTTTTCCCCTCTCCCAACCTGAAACAGAAGCTATGAAGTCTTATATCGAAGAAGAATTATCAAAACGCTTTATAGTCCCATCAACCTCCCCAGCTTCTGCAGGCTTCTTTTTCGTAAAGAAGAAAGATGGTTCACTTCGACCCTGTATCGATTATAGAGGCCTGAACGAAGTAACTGTGAAATTTCCATACCCACTTCCTCTAGTGCCTTCAGCTCTGGAACAGCTCCGTACTGCAAAAGTATTTACTAAATTGGATCTTCGCAGTGCATATAACCTTATTCGTATTCGTAGCGGCGACGAATGGAAAACCGCCTTTTCCACAACCACTGGTCACTATGCCTACAGGGTAATGCCCTTCGGATTAGCCAACAGTCCCTCTGTGTTCCAAGCGTTCATCAATGTTTTCCGTGACATGCTTGAAAGATGGGTCATAGTTTATATGGACGATATCCTGGTCTATTCTAATTCCCTGTAGTCACATGTCAAACACGTCAGGTCAGTGCTCCAATGTCTAATTGCACATCAGTTATATGCAAAACCTGAAAAATGTGAGTTTCACCAAACATCCATTGCCTTTCTTGGTTATGTAATTGGTGCTGATGGAGTCACAATGGATGATACCAAAGTTCAGGCAGTCTGCAGATGGCCTAGACCTACTACTGTTAAAGAAATGCAGAGATTTCTAGGGTTTGCCAACTTTTACAGAAGATTTATCCGAAACTTCAGCACTATTGCAGCTCCGCTTACTTCCATGACTAAGGGGACTAGATGACACCTTATCTGGTCACAGGAAGCAGAAAGTGCATTCTCTGACCTTAAACAAAGATTCTCTTCAGCTCCTATCCTACGACACCCAGATCCTGACCGTGAGTTTATTGTAGAAGTTGATGCATCCAACACAGGTATCGGGGCAGTTCTCTCACAACGTCATGGCAATCCAGCTAAATTATACCCCTGTGCATTTTTCTCTAGAAAACTTAACTCTGCTGAACAAAATTACGATGTGGGCAACCGTGAACTACTCTCAATGAAGGCAGCTTTTGAAGAATGGCGACACTGGCTAGAGGGGGCTAAAGTTCCCTTTACTGTACTCACTGACCACCGAAATCTAGAATATCTGCGTTCAGCTAAACGATTAAATCACCGCCAGGCTCGTTGGGCTCTTTTCTTTACACGCTTTAACTTTGTTGTTACTTACCGACCTGGATCAAAGAACACAAAAGCTGATGCTTTATCCCGCCAATTCGAAACTGAATTACAACCTATTCCCTCTGAACCCATTCTTCATCCAACCATCGTTGTGGCACCCATACAGTGGGACATCCAAACTGAGATTCGGGAGGGACTACTTAATGATCCTACTCCTATTGAGTGTCCTACAGACAAACTCTATGTACCAACCAACCTACGAGACCGTGTCCTTCAACTAACCCATAACCTTCCCACCTCCGGCCATCCTGGTATCAACGCCACACTCGAAATCATTTCAAACAAATACTGGTGGTCATCTCTACGCTCCGATGTAATCAAGTACGTAAAGAATTGTGAAGTCTGCAATGTTTCAAAACCCTCAAAACAATTACCAGCGGGTCTGCTGCAACCACTACCTATCCCACAGAGACCTTGGTCACACATTGCGATTGATTTCATTACTGACTTGCCTGTCTCCAGGGGTAACACTACTATCCTCACAGTAATTGATCGTTTCTCCAAGGGATGTCGACTCATACCATTGCCTAAACTACCCACAGCTCTTGAAACTGCTGAAGCACTCTGTCACTATGTTTTCAGATTTTATGGCATACCTGATGACATTGTATCTGACCATGGTCCCCAGTTCACTTCTCGTTTGTGGTCTGAATTTTTCAAAGCCCTCAATGTGAATGTAAGCTTAACTTCTGGATACCATCCTGAATCCAACGGGCAAACTGAGAGACTGAACCAGGAAATTAATCGCTTTCTCCAATCATACTGTCATAGAAATCAGGATGAATGGAGTAACTTTTTTGTTTTGGGCTGAATATGCACAAAATTCTCTTAGAAAACAATCCACAGGACTCACACCTTTCCAATGCATCCTAGGATTTCAACCACCTCTGTTTCCCTGGTCTGGAGAACCGACCAATCTACCTGCAGTCAATGATTGGCTTCGACAAAGTGAAACAACATGGAATGAAGCACATACTCACCTACAACGTGCTGTCAGAAGACAAAAGGAGCAGGCAGACAAGCATCGTCGACCACATCCCAATTTCCAACCAGGTTCTTGGGTTTGGCTTTCCACCAGAGATCTTCGTCTACGACTACCCTGTGCCAAGCTCAGCCCTAGGTACGTAGGTCCTTTCAAAACTATTCGACAAATTTCTCCAGTTTCTTATCGCCTAGATTTACCTGCTCAATATCGTATCTCACCCACTTTCCATGTTTCTCTGCTCAAGGCCGCTGGTGCTCCGAGAGGGGAGGATGACATAGACGAGGATCGGTTACAGAGACTTTCCCCCCTCATCATCGATGGAGAAGAGGCATATCAGGTTCAGGAGATCCTGGACTCACGGCGTCGGGGTGGTACTCTTCAGTACCTAATTGACTGGAAGGGTTATGGACCTGAGGAGAGATCTTGGGTAAATGCTAAAGACATTCTTGACCCTTCTCTCACCATCGACTTCCACAGATCCCATTCCAATAAACCAGCTCCACGCTCCCGTGGGAGACCCCGACGTCCCGTGACTGCTCACGTCAGGAGCCGCTCGCAGTGGGAGGGCTCTGTAACATCTCTGACCTCTGTGGTTCCCCCCGATCGCCATCAGAGGTCATCATCACCGGACTACTAATTCAGTTTCACTACATATCCCAGCATCCTTTCCGTTTGATTACCCTGCCAGCTGAAAGCCATCTCATTGACTATTTATACTCCCTCTCCGCTACTACTCTTTGCGAAGTCTTGTTTTGCCCCGCATACAATTCTAAGCATTTTTCTCTGTTAGTGATCTGATTCTGTGTTTTGACCCCGGACTGTTTTTCCCGTTTCCATGATTGTTGATGCCGCCTGCCTTTTGTGATCCTCTGCTCAGTTTAACGGAACATTCTCTCTGCTGTATGCCACCTGTCTCGACCAATCGCCTGCCCACGGACTCTGAGTTAAGTTTCTCCTTCGCCATCCTTGTTTGTTGTTGTCTGATCCTGCCTGTACGACCATTCTGTTGTGATTCAATAAAGCTGCAAATGGATCCTCAATCTCCCGACGCTCCGTTACAATTGGATTGCCCGGCTTGGGACAGATGGTGTGAATGCAGCTGTGTATGGCCCTGTGTATGGAAGGATGATGACTGGGATGTTGAGAGCTGCTGCATACAGGCTTGGAGAAAGGGCTGTTAGGCGAGCACTGGCAGAAATCAGCCCCCAGTACGCTCATATGCGAAGAGAAGGGACTGCCAAATTAATCCCCATGTCTATTATGCAGAGCATGCTGGTCAAAAATTACATATGGACCAGAACAAAAAGCTTTTGGCTTTTGGAATGACTAAAATTACTGCCTGTGACGATTTCAGTTTAACAATTTTGGGATTTTCTGTAATGCCAATCAAGAAAAAAAAATTGTCTGAATCATGGACTTTTTGATCAGCTAAGAGTTGATCATGGACGTGAATTTTATCTGTCTTTATCAGCAAGATAATCTTCAGGCCTTTCGCAACAATGTCAGTAGGCCCTCTTTCATTCAAAGTCAGTCAAGACAGAATCATACTGCTGAAAGGAAGTGGGTAGATAATAAATTACCCAGTTAAATATGCATTGTGTACCTTGGTTAATAATGGATTTTTGGACATTGATGACCCCTTTTGGAAATACTGTGTCTCTGCCATTGCTTCAAAATGCTGCATGGTTGGACTACAGAATTTTATAACTGCCTGGAATGCCCATACAGTTCCATCCAAGAGCATTTTTGATGCCCTTTTGGAGACCACCTCAGAACCACACAGATCCCACCTAGTTTCCTTCCACCTGCAGGGGAACTTGCAGCTGACTACCTTAAGAAAATAAGAATTCTTACTTATCCTGCTACCTTTGGACGAGACCCACTTGATGGCCTCTTGAGACCCACTTGAGGGAAACGCTGCTGCTGTCAGTCTGTAGGTATGAAGAAATGTTTTAAGATTGTCTCTTTGGTAACAGTGGGTTGTTATGGGAGGGCTTGGAGACATTGATTCATTCATTTTCTTGTCGGCTTAGTCCCTTTATTAATTCGGGATCGCTACAGTGGAATGAACGGCAACTTATCCAGCACGTTTTTATGCATCAGATGCCCTTTCAGCCGCAACCAATCTCTGAGAAGGCTTGGAGACATATGTGAGCATTACACATAGATTGGAAAAATAGCTGCTGTTGTGTTTTGTCTATAATAAACAAATAGTACATTTGCAGTGAATATAGATTTTAGTTATCATATTTTAAAAAAAATTACTCATTGTTTGACATCATTACTGGTTACTATTAAAGATCTTTTTAAAGGTCCCATTTAAAAAGGCTCATTAAAAGTTATTTCAATTAATGACAAAACTCATATCAGGATTTTTTTTTCATTATCAATATCTTTACATGGGTGGTGTAATATTTATTATCCATTCTGTAAGTCTGTTTCGCCCTCCTGACCTACAGTATGGAATCGACTATGCTACAGCATGTGATTATACACTTGTTACATAAACTGACATGACCTGTCATTGCCTCAGTCACTCATAGCATTTCTATATCAGCAAGTTGTCAAGTTGATCAAGTTAGTCACAAAAACAACAGGACTTTTTGACATGTGACTTATTATTATAAGTCCATTTGCAGGTTGAACATTTTTTTTATTTACTGTAACAAAGAAATAAAATTAAAATCCAATGTCTTGCGAAGAAGCCTACAAGTAAACACTAAAACCGGACTTTGTACTCATGTTTATTATGCTTATTAAAACATTTCTTAAACAATTTAGAACAAATGGAATGGCCATAAATTCTGACAGCTAAAAAAAAAACAGAGGCCTTTTCAGGTATGCATTTAAGACAAAAAATAAAAATGTATCCTGCATGCAATGTAAAATTCCTAACTTGTGCTAGTCACTGTCAGCAAAAACCAACTTAATTTACCAGTTTTGCCAACATCTCGCTAAGGCCTCTAAAAACACTTATTTGCCTGCAAACATATTAGTTTTGCATAACAAGCAGCTGTCGTTTTCATTCAGACATGTCTAAATACAGGGTCCACACCCCGCCCACAGCATGCAGTAATAACAAGCACAGAGCAGGGAATGTTGGTGCATATCCTACAAGCCACTCCATCTCGTAGTGAGGAAGCAATGGAAAGTGACCTCTGG
Organism: Danio rerio; assembly: GCF_052040795.2. Classification (NCBI taxonomy): domain Eukaryota; kingdom Metazoa; phylum Chordata; class Actinopteri; order Cypriniformes; family Danionidae; genus Danio; species Danio rerio. The sequence goes on from NC_141038.1 coordinate 35,067,952, forward strand.
ATATCTGCCACTCTCTCTTTCACTTCTGCCAACACTTCATTCTGTTGCAATACCTGCTGGACATTAGACTTGAGGTTGCTGACTACAATGGTTAGCTCACTAAATTTTTCTTCTATGTTTTCAGCCAGGCTTAATAAAGACTATTTATTACTTCTAGCTCAAGCAGGCCACCAAGAACTTCATTTTCCCCAGGCTCCACTCTAGAAAAGAAAACCTATTTTTATTTTGATATGTGCATTGGAAAAGTGTAAGCTATCCTGCTACTATAATGCTACAATGCTGAAGTGAAATTATGATAGCACAACATGTAAACAATAAACAGCAACAAGCACTAAATTATTTAAGTGTACTATGTTTTTTATGTTATATAGTTGCTAGAGTGAACTAAATAGCTAGTGGTTTGGTTTGGTTAGTTATTATTAAAGTAATAGTTAAACATTGGGTTCTCTGCTTTAAAACCCTACTTTTTATCTATTTGATTATCTGGTGCTGTAAAATGGCTTGATTCAAAATTAACAGTATGAGAAGAGTTCAAACCTCAACTTTCTACAAAGTTCCTGTTTAAGGCATTCTAAGGCATCTATAAATGGAGCGAATTATGGATCAAGATGATGTCTACATGGATAACTTGAAAGTATGAATGACAAAGCAGTACCCATGCCTCTATGACATTTGGATGAATAAATATTTATTATCTAATAATTCATGTAATGACTATATACAGTATACACATGGTAGATAAGAAAAAAATACATGTTCAAATTTATTAAAGCATATATGAGATAATATTTTAATGCTAACACAGCACTAATAATGTAAAAGTATTTGATTGGCTAAGGACAGAAAAAGGCAAAGACAACTAACATAATTTTTTACACACACAAAAAAAAAACTATAATAATAATCATAGAAAATTACTAAAAACAGCCGATGACTTGTAAAACTGCAATTACTAAAAACTAAATGACTTGTAAAACTGCAATTCATCACAAACGACAAATAAAATATGACAGTTGTTTACATTATTAAAAAAACCTGTCAAAATTAAATCATAAATAAACTTTGGAAGATGGATAAATACTAAAAGAAATAACTATTTTCTGAAAAATAATTAATTTGGCAAAACAAAACAAATTGTTTACGCCAATCTAGAAGCAATTTTGGTTTCATTTTTTTTGTTATTAATTTTTTATATAAAATAGCTTAATTACCTTATGCTGATATTACATATGATTGACAAATTACATTACTTCACTATTTTACATCAGCAATAATTACTTCCGTTGATTCATAGCACAATCCGCTAGATGGCACCACTCTTTCATGCAGAATTTGTCAGCTTTAACCAGCATGCCCGCGCTGCAGTCTGTGTGTGATGTACTGGACCAGGTTCAATATGTAGTTGTACCGCACACTAAGATATTGCCCATGCTACTGTGACGGTGGGGTTTAGGGTGGGGGGAAGTGTAGGTGATAGTCCATAACATAGGGGACCTGGTCCAATTCGTAATGAAGCTGCGGGCTGCAGTAAGGAGGCACTTGTTTTAACCTGTATGTGAGAATCTTTTGTAAAAAGGTGAATTTAGCATTGTTTAGTAAACCATTTATTCCTACTTGACTTATAAATGATAAATTAGTCTATACAGCAAATAACCCAAGTGTAAATTCTGCCGAGGGACACTATCATGTTAAAATTGATCTTAAATCTACTGATTTTAATAGGTTACCAGTGTTGGGGAGTAACTAGTTACATGTAACGCCGTTACGTAATTTAATTACAAAATAAAAGTAACAGTAATTAGTTACAGTTACTAAGAAAAATATGTAATTAAATTACAGTTACTTTTGAAAATGTTAAAAATTACAAATGGGGTTACATCTAATATTTTTCTTTAAATCTCTGTGATATGTTGAATAATATTAATCTATTGCTTTGCCTGTTTTTGATATGCACGATGGCTTCTGCTAAGGCCAATTATTCAACCGATGATGCTTTTGATTTGTGGCGCAACCACGGGCGTAAATCCCGGGGGGAACATGTTCATTGTCCTCCTCACCAAATAAAATATATAAATATATATATATATATATATATATATATATATATATATATATATAAACGCACTTTCTATTTTGAAAAATATATGTGTGTATACCTAAAATAATTGTCTAAGTAGAAAAAAAACGCATTTGTTATTTAAAATGCATTTAGAAAGAGTTCACCCCCACTTCATCATATTGGTTTGATCCACCTACTCCTCAAGTACACGCAGCCTGTCACACAGTCACAGACAGACAGACGCAGAAGTTTGGTGTGTGGCTACAGGTCAATGTTGAATTTGAGTAAGTATGGTGTATTAATCACATTAAATAAATCGATTCTCTTCAAAGTTAATGCAGAATCATTTATAAATTAGTTGCGGCAAAAATGCAGATTACAGATGTCCATGAATCTGCGGTTAAAATTACTCATGTAGTTAACGTATGCTTGTTTAGCTTGTTGCATACGTTAGTGGCGCACTGCAAAATATTACGCCAAAGTGCATTGTTTCATTTGTGACGACTTGGCATAATGTTAACTTTACATTAACGGCCACAATTAGCATATTGTTTATCTGTGGATTTGCTAAATGAGCACTGTGCTACGTCCAAACTAGCCCCACTGTATTTTTTGTATAATCAATTTCAGTTCTATTCTTAGGTGACTAAATTAATTTAAAATATAAAATGTCCTTGTTTTTATTGTTGTGATGATTTTTATGATAGTTTTTCATTCTTTATGTAAAGCACTTTGAATTAGCATTGTATATAAAATGTGCTACAGAATAAACTTGCATTGCAGTGACATGGACTAGATAAAATGATTGAGGTAAAGTTGGTTTTATATTCGCACCTTCATTCAGTGACAGCTCCATACATTGTTTACCATGGTACTTTGAATATTTGAACTGAAATTTCATGCAAGTTTGACTTCAAAACAACATTAATAATAATAATACATTTTATTTGTATAGCACTTTTCCTACATACATGGAACTCAAGGCACTTCACAAACAACAAACAAGCATTGTAAAATAAACCAAATACAAAATAATGTATATTAGACAATTAAAGCAAAATATATACTCAGATAAAAGCATACATGTACACACATATTTGCATACATCTACACAATCACACAAAATATTCTTTACATACATGCACACACACCGTACATGCATATGTACATAAACCTACACGATATAGATAAATTGCATAAACTTCACAAACTTATATTCATACGCAATTTTAAAAAGGTGCTTCTTAAGTTTTTTAAAAATAAATTCTGGGGGATTCTTTTACTTAATTTGGGAGACAATTCCAAGATTTTGCAGCATAGTGACTAAACGAAGTGCCGCCAGATCGCATCAGATTTACAAAGTGAAATTCTAAAAGTCGAGTGCTAGAAGAGCGTAGCAAACGGTTTGGATTATATTTTGATAAGCAGTCAGAAAAGTATGAAAGGTGTCATGTTGTGTAGTGCCTTATAAACTAATAAAAGAATCCTAAAATGTATTCTATTATTGCTGCTGTGGTATGTTCTTGTGTCTTCAATTTTAATAAATCTCTGGCTGCTGTATTTTGTATCAGTTGCAGCGTCTTTATAGAACCTTTAGGTAAACCAATATAATATTAACACTAACTGTAAACAATGCTTTAATGGTTGTTGGCTGCTAATATAATTTTACTATTTAGAATTTCCAATGAATACTCTTCTGAGGTTATATTATGAGAGACTGAATGTGCAAATAAAAAAGCAACTTTACCTCAATGATAAAATGACAGAAAAGGAAAATGGACATAAGATAATTTTTCAGTGCAGCAAAACTCCAAGTACAAAAAGTTCACATATTTAGCAATTTGGCTTTCAGAATGAGTGCTTATGAAAATACTAATGTCACATTATCAATCACAGGCAGAGGAGAAAGAACTGATTGAGGTACAGGCAGAGCAGGGTCAGTCAGATGTACAGTGTCAGGTAAGGGTGTTGTGCTTTATTGAAGGGATAATGACAATTTTTTTAGGGGTGAACAATTTTTTAAAATGTTTTCTGAGTTGTGGCTGTTTAGCAGATGAACCTCACAGGCTCACCAATTTACAATATGATCTCTCAATTTAACAAGTGTAATGTAAACCAGTTAGTTATTATGAGTATGGAAAACGTCTTTTCCTGCATTTATTCTGCTTCAGGAGTCAGTCTGTTGACTGTAAACAACACAACAAACAATGCAATAAATAGTTTTCAAGAAAAATTTGCTGTCATTGAACCTGAGAAAAACTTGGAAAATAACCAAAATGATGTAGTCTTCATGCTGTAATATGAACAATATAACCATTTTTAACTGCGGAGACATATAAGTACAATTCGGCTGTATTATTTGTGTCCCCTTCAAAAAATCTTTAAAAATTGCTCATAAGAAATATTATATTTATTGTCCCCCCTACTGTTAAATCAAATTAATGGCCATGGGCGCAGCATGAGGAAGCATCTGCAGGTATGTAAGCTAGCGTTTCTTTGTTTTATAAAAGCAAATGTTTTTGTCGTTATCGTGAGTGTACAGAAATAAAAACAGACCCTTTAATTTCTAATGATATATTATGATTTATAAAGTTATCGATTTGTGAATTTTATGGCACCAGCAGACTTCTCTGACCAAAGTGATGTTATCACATTACCAGTGTAGCTAGCTTAACTACATTTCTCAGTAGCGTCGCTAAAAAAATCAAATAGCTTTTCACAGTAGCGAAGCTATTTTATTAGTGAAGCAGCGCAGTAGTGTCCACACAAGCTACATTTACAGATCGCGGATCAATATTGTTTAAAATGTGTAACACCTGGTTTTATTGGATTTTTTTGTTTTTGCTGTTATGTACTATAATTTATTCCTGTTTGGTACAGCATATTATTTACAGTAAATAATTGAAATGAACAGTTCTGCCTCATATGATTCATTGGCAGTTTTATTGATCACTAAGATGTGATTGATTTGGATTTAAGTGGCTTCGATTTAAAAATTAAAATTTCAAAAATTAGATGTATTTTTTTATTGCAAATGCCACATAAATCACCTGCACAACTAACTAACATTGTGATTTTGTAACAACAGTAAACATGTTTTTGTGATAAGGTCTGGTTTTGTGGTGGCTCTACTTTAAATTTAAATAAATTAAATTAATTTTATTTAAGTGATGAAAGCTTTTGAGATTCTAACAGTAAACAGAGCTACTGTAAGCTCACTCCTGCTCTGTATAAATGCTTGAAAATTATTTAGTTGAAAATGTTTATTAGAAAATTAAAAGTAATCAAAAAGTAATCAAATGTAATTAGTTACTTTACTTTTATAAAGTAATCGAAAATTACTGTAACTTATTACATTTTAAATAGGGTAATTTGTAATCTGTAATCTATTACATTTCCAAAGTAACCTTCCCAACACTGTAGGTTACATATACATTGCTCAACATATACAAGGACACCCCTCACAAATCTCTCTTTTAAATTCATATTTTTAATAGGAAGCTAAGGCGAAGCGGTGGCGCAGTAGGTAGTGCTGTCGCCTCACAGCTAGTAGGTTGCTGGTTTAAGCCTGGGCTGGGTCAATTGGCATTTCTGTGTGGAGTTTGCATTTTCTCCCCATGTTCATGTGAGTTTCCTCCAGGTGCTCCGGTTTCTCCCACAGTACAAAGACATGTGGTACAGGTGAATTGGTCAAGGTCAAGGTAAAATTTATTGTCTCCCGTAGGAGAAATTTGTTTTAGAAAAAAAAGGTTCTGCTGTACATCGACACCAACAAGACAACATGTAACATACATACACATTAAAATCTAATCCTAAAATACCTCCTAATATAAATATGATTCCATAAAATCAGTAATTTTAATAAAATTTTTATAAAAAAAAATAAATAAAATAATTAAAGTACCATATGCCCCACTGCCCTCTGTTGTTCAAACCAATCCTGTTATCTTAGTCTTTGACCATCCTTCCTTGCTTGCTCGTTAATCAACTTAATTGAAAAAGGAACAAAAGAATGTTTAAATCTATTATGCTTGCACAACGGGACCCTATATCTTCTGCCAGAATTCATCAGCTCATATTCCACAGACAGCACATGTGAAGAATCAGATAAAATCTTGTTGGCTTGTTGGATTGTGCACAACTCAAAGATGTCTTTTAGTGAACCAAGTGTCTTAATTCCCATGATTTTTCCTGCCACTCTCATCAGGTTATTTACTTGGGTTTTCATTTTTACTGTCAGATTCCCAAACCAAACAATAATCCCATATCTTAAAATAGACTCTATTGTTGCTTTATAAAAAGTCATCATTATGCTGCTACTCACTCCAAATAATCTTAGTCTGCGTAAAAAGTGTAATCGCTGATGAATTCTTGCACAAAGACTTGACACCTGAGAGTGCCAATTAAGTTCGCTATCAATGTTCACTCCTAAATATTTATATGAATCAACCTGCTTAATGTCTTTATCATAAACCACAATAGAGCTCCTATCACTTACTGACCTGGGGTCTATGATGACCTCCTCCGTTTTCTTAACATTAATTTCCAAATTGTGGTCATCACACCAGCTGACAAACCATTCTACAGCCGCTCTGTATTCCATGATGCTGGCATCTTTTGTGAAAAGGTGCAATAGTACAGTGTCATCGGAAAATTTAAGAATATATTGGTTTGTCTGCTGCCTAACGCAGTCGTTTGTATAGAGGGTGAACAGAAAGGGTGAACTTACACACCCTTGTGGCGCCCCTGTACTACTTGTTGCTACACCAGATAACCCTGAATTAAATTTTACCTGCTGGGTCCTGTCTGTTAAAAAAGAATAAAACGATTTAATAACAAAAGGGTTCACTTGCATTTTTACCAGCTTTTCCAAAAGTTTATGTGGTTGAATTGAATTAAATGCTGAACTAAAATCGATAAAAAGTAACCTAGCATAAGCAACTGGGCTCTCTAGATGTTTTAAAGGGCACCTATTGTAAAAAATCTTCTTTTCAAGCTGTTTGGACAGATCTGTGTGTTGGTATAGTGTATAGACCATCATACTGGGGTGATATGAACACACCCAGTCCTTTTTTTTCAATTTAACTACAAAAAAAAGGGTCGGCCAATTGGAGCTGTTTTCAAATCGATCGCACCATTACGTAGGTGTGCGATTCCCCCCGCCCACCGAATTGATTGACAGCTGCGCGTATTAACATATCCTGCGTTTGCCGTTTCCGCCATTATCAGCGTGAACGTCGAAGCGATGCCACCGAGAGAACACCCTTGTGCTATTTTAGGATGTAAGGCTCAGCACAAGAGCCTTCACCGTCTTCCTGCAAATGAGCAACAGAGGCTTAAGTGGCTGAGTTTTATCTTTGAAGACAAGGTGCCTGAAAATGTACCAAAACTGTTGTATGTTTGCGCTAACCACTTTAGCGTAGACTGCCTCGAGAACGCGGGACAATACAACTCCGGATTCGCGAGTAAATTGTTTTTGAAAACCGGATCAGTTCCTACAATACGTGATCCTGTCTCACTTCAAGTAAGTATTACATTTTATGTACTTCTAGCCTTAGCATTCTAATTATGTTAAGCCGATGAATAGCATCTGCGGCTAAAGTAGCTTCGGATGTTTGTTTGCACGTGTTTACCTCTTATTGTGCTTTTCAAAAACAGTCTGAATACTCGAAGCTGCATATGGTAACGTTAGTGTGTACATGAAGGGGGTTTAGCCATTAGGAACAGAAACCGTAGAAAAATAGCAACATTGTAAAAAGCAGTACCACTGGCTTCAGCTAAAGTTTGTTGTTGTTAAATGTTTGTTGTACTGTAATCGTAAGCCGAAATGAATAGCATCTAAAAGTTAAAAGCCGCTAAAGTTGCTTCGGATGTTTGTTTGCACGTGTTCACTGCTATTATGCTTTTCTAAAACAATCTTAATAATCGAAGCTATAAGTGGTAGTAGTGTGTACAAGAAGGGCTTTTAGCCATTAGAAACAGAAACCATAGAAAAATATAAACATTGTAATAAAGCAGTAACCAGTACTGGCTACAGCTAAAGTTTGTTGTTTATGTGGGATGTTTGTTGTAATGTGTATACTGTAATGTTAAGCAGAAATAAATAGCATCTGCGGCTAAAGCTACTTTGGATGTTTGCGCGTTTACAGCTATTGTGCTTTTCTAAAACAGTCTAAATACTCGAATCTTTAAGTGGTAATGTGTACATAAAGGGGTTTTAGCCATCAGAAACAGAAACCGTAGAAAAAATTAAACATTTTTTTAATGTTTTGTATGTGGGATGTTTATTGTAATTTTTTTCACTGTACTTGCACGTGGTCTGCAGTTGTTTACAATAAGATCGGTATGTTTTAATCAAATAAAGGTCATTTTAAAACATGTATGTTTTCTTACAAAGGCCACGACGTCGACAAAGAGCAACAAGGTGGATGTTGCTTGCCAGACAGAAACTTTTCACACATCTTTACACAGTGTTGGCACCCAGTTGTCTTTTAGGACGCTTCAGGCTAAACGCAGGAGTACAAGTAAGTTAAAATTTCTCAGTTTATTTTAAGTTGCTGCATTAGAAACGTGTTTTATTATCTTTATAAACGTGCAATGAGATTAATCATAAAATTACACTATAGGTGTCCAGACAACAATATCCAGTTTTGAACTGACTGTGCCATCAGCGTCCTCTACTGCGTTTATGACTTCGACACCCCTCAAACCTTCACTAAAAAGACCTCGTCTGGAGCTGGAGGAGGAGGAGGAGGAGGAGGAAGAAGAAGAAGCCGAAGAGACTTTGACAGAGTCAAAAATTATAGCCCAAGACTCGGATGTGACATTTGACCCTGCAGAGGAATGCACATCTGCAACTGAACCAACAGACTTGTCGTGAGTTTATGCATTATGTAAATTATTTGAAAGATTGTGTATTGTCATCATAACATTCATCATAATTTTTTTTTATTATGTTAATGTGTATATTTATTTTTACAGAATCCAAGAATGCCCAGTTCATAACATTGCCAAGTTCATTGTCTATGAAACATGCCTCATGGAGCTCTTCAGTGACTGCCCAGTGTGTCAGAGGAGATGTGATGTAGTCACAAAGGCTTGGGACATTTCTGAGCGTACAGCAAGTCTGCCCACACTGCGAGTTTGTAAGAAAATGGAACAGTCAGCCAATTATTGGTAGTACTCCAGCTGGCAACCTGCATCTTTCTGCTGCAGTCTACTTGAGCGGTGCATCATTTTTTGTAGTTGAAAAGGTAATTATCTATCAAAATTTATCACATTTTTTTTAGAAACATAATATAAATTTTGTCACAGGGTGCATGCACATTGTACTAAAAATTCTCCTCTCTGTTGTCAGGTATTTGCTGCAATGAAGCTACACATTTTTAAATATAATTCATTTCGCCGTCATGCAAGACTTTGCATTGAACCTGCTATTGTCCACAAGTGGAGAAATTGGCAGAGTGAAATGCTAGAACAGCTCAGTCGAAGAGAGAATGTGATTGTTGGAGGAGATATGAGGGCTGACTCCCCAGGTATTTAGTCAAAAGATTTAATTTCTAATTCAATACAGTCTAATTAAAAAAATAAATATGAAATACATTACAATTATTCCAAAAATGTGTTTAGAATAATTATGTACGGTTTGTTCTTGAAGGTCACTCGGCCAAGTATGGGAGTTATACAATGATGGACCTTGCAACTAACACAGTGGTCGACCTACAGTTAGTCCAGGTAATACAGAAAAGTTTTATGTGAACTAGCATAATATTTTGGATTGAAAATGTTTGATTTATATATATATATATATATATATATATATATATATATATATATATATTTTTTTTTTTTTTTAACCTTATTTAAAATTTTATAGAGTAATGAGGTGGGTGGCAGTTACCATATGGAAAAAGAAGGCCTAAAGAGAAGCCTTGACCTGTTGGATGCCCGCGGTGTTCGTCTGGAATGCATCATCACAGACCGACATCCTCAAATACAGAAATACCTCAGGGATCGAAATGTCACTCAGTTTTACGATGTGTGGCATATCGAGAAAGGTATGTAATTTAGCAGTTATTAATTTACTTAAGATTAAATTGCTATTTAAAGTTCTTACATGTTTATTATTATTTTTGTGTTGATGTCTTTTTTTCTTTAATTTCCAGGAATTTCCAAAAAACTGGACAAGATATGCCAGATAAAGGGGTGTGAGAAGTTGCGTAAATGGTTACGTAGCATCAAAAACCACATCTACTGGACTGCTGCATCATCCACAACAGGTCCTGAAAGAGTGGCAAAGTGGACCTCTATCTTAAACCATGTACAAGACAAACATGTACATGAAGACCCCAGTTTTCCGGCTTGTCTGCATCCGCAACGGATAAGCAGAGACAAGAACAAATGGCTGTCGGCTGGTAAGTTGTATACAGACAAATAAAATATTCTTTGCGATTAAAACTAATTCAAAATAGAGCTTGTTTCATTGTTCAGATTTGTTTTTGATTTCGACTCTAATACCTTAAATTTTTGCTTGTTTAGCAACGATGCCATTCTACAAGCTGGAGAAAGTTCTCGCTAACAAGAGAATATTGAAGGATGTGGCCAAGCTAAGTCCTCACCACCAGACGTCAACTGTTGAAGCTTTCCACAGCGTCATACTGCGGTTTGCACCCAAAAATGTGGTATTCCCTTTTCTGGGGATGCTATGCAGGTAAAGCCAATGATCAGAAATTAATATTTACAATACTATACAGTCTTGTCATGGTACGTCATTTACATTTTTCTTTTTGTTAGGTTGTACTTGGCTGCACTGCATTACAATGAAAATGCCGGGCGTCCCCAGGCCACATCAGCAACTGGTAAACCTATTTACAAGCTTGCCTTTCCAAAGGCAAAGAAAGGAGAGTATAGGGTCCGAGAAGTGAAGACACAGCAAACTTTCGGTATGTATATAAATGTTTATAGTATTATTAATAATTCAATAAATAAAAAAAATAATTGCACTTTACATTCACAATGAAAACTCACTACTCAAAATACAAAATTAAGTTACTAAAGAGATAACTGTTATATTGCACAGGTTATGTAGAAGAGCTGCTGGACCTCATCTTCAACCAAGTGTTTGTGGACCCATCACCCTATGTTGATGAAGTGTTGGGAATTCACATACCACCTGCTCTATCATCAGCCTACGATCGACCTGAGATGGAGGAGGCTATCTCCAGCAGGGTGACCCGCTTCAATCAATAGCTATCCTAAAACCCACATAGCTGCCCTGCTCTTCAGGAAACTGTCTTCGAATCTTCAGCACCACACAGGCAGGAATCACAACACGGACTCTCCGCCCGAGGAAACCCCAACACCAGCTCACAAAGCTCCGATAAGCCAAAAAGCGGCACTGTCTAACAGAGACATAATAATAAAACATTGTTTTAGAAATTGCACTACAATTTGAACTTGGGAGTTATCACATATACATTTTTATTTTTTATAAAATAACTAGCTTTAACAATTTCAGAAGTCATATTTTGTTTATTCAACTGCCAATGTATATTTGATATGTTTGTATGTGTTTGTAGATATACTGTACTTTCTAATGTTCATGGACAATTGTATTTCATTCAACAAAGTGACAACTTGGAGTTTATATTTTATATTTGCACAAGGATACATTTTATATTTGCCATCACATTTTAATTTATACTTCAATATAAAGTTTTTATATGACTCAGGAATTGAAGCATCTTTTCTGAAGGGTTGATGTTTCTATGCCATACTGATTTTTATATATTTTAAGAGTTTATATATTAATGTTTAGTGAATTTAAAATTATTTTTCAATAAAAAGTACATGCATTACTCAGCCTTTTATGAAGTCATTCAAATTGTCATCTCAGAAATAGCAGCAATAAAAAACGGTACGTATTTCATTTTTATTGACATTGAGGTAAAGTTGGTTTTATATTCAGATATTCGGACATTCTCCTTAATAGTATCATTTCAGTAAAGTATTCTTTGCAAATTCAAAATAGGGAAATCGTATTAGCAGCAAATGACAAAGTACAACATTGTTTACAGTCAAGTAGATAGTTTTAATGTTGTTTACAAGTCATACTTGCATGCTAAATACGATCGAATGTTTAAACTATCATGATAAACAATACAGGGACTTCTGAATGTGCGGATATAAAACCAACTTTATCGCTATTGTATTGACTACACAGCGTTAATGTGCTTAAAAAGAAAGCGAGCATGCAGATCATGAACAAGGTAACCTGCTATTATTTCTATTTATTTAAACTCACTTTTGCACTCCACGAAGTCGCAGGGGACCATAGTCTGCTTTGTATATATTCGATGCATTTTGCAAGGAATAAATATTGAAGCAAACGGGATCCATTCCTGGATGCTCCGTCATGCACGAGGGTTGCATTTCCAGTTGATCCATTCGTCTTCTAACCTTATTACACGACACAGTTATGCTGTTTATTATCTCATTCGATGTCTTTTGAGCAGCAACGTTAACATAAACTGGAAATTTACCTGCGGTATCTCCCTGCAGCATACATTTTCAGCCTCAGTTGGCATTTTTTCACAATTGCCACACAAGCACCTGCCAATATTTGTCAACGTCAATATTCATGAATTACGAATAAATCATACCAATGCAAAATTTATCTCTGTGGATATCTTTATGTCTTGTCTGTGTTTGACGTAACGCATGACGTTCGCGAACTTTATCAAACAAATTACGGATGGCGCATGCATAGTTACATAGCGGCTGTAAAAGTATTCAAAAACATAAAATATTTTGTATGTACCACTCTGACACATTCTGGCACATTCGGATTATAGATTCCTCAACAGTCGACTCTGCTTGATCTGTGTCCGAGTCTGGGTCATATATGTAGGGTTGAATTGTGTTCCTCTCACTCATGATGACTCTTACTGTCTGCCTCTGTGATACGGTGCACAAAGCAGACGCGCTCTTGGCTCCGCCCCCTTGTTACGTTGGGCGGGCAGTCGAAACTCATTATCATGTTAAACAACACACCCCAAAACAGCAACCCGTGTACACGCCTCTAAATTTACACTTTTTAACACAGCATAATAACCATATCTGAATTGCGTTTTGATCTGAACCTATATTGGCACACTCAGAAGAACCATAATATTAGTATTAAATCTCAAAAAAGGGCTAAAATATGTGCCCTTTAAAACAAGATGTGTTAATGTGGAAATTGCATCAATAGTGCCACGGTTACTTTTGTATGCAAATTGATACTGGTCTAAGTACGGCTCAACTTCCTTGCGCAATTCTTTTATTATAATCTTCTCAAATGATTTCATGACATTTGATGTTAGGGCCACTGGCCTATAATCATTATTGTCTTGTGGACAAGGCTTTTTTGGGATTGGAATTATCACAGATTTTTTCCAGAGCTTTGGTACTGTATGTGTATCCACTGAGAGTTGAAACAGGCGATGCCAGGCTGGTGTAAGCTCCTCAGCAAATGTTTTTAGAAGAAAGCATGTAATACCATCAGGTCCCATTGCCTTACTAGAACATAAAGATTTAAAAACCTTAGTCACGTCTCCTTGATGTATTAACCTCCTTTTTTCAGCCATGTTGCAATTTACTTCCCCTAAAATTTCTTCACATTTTTTAAAATTATCTGTCTCAAATCTCATATAGAAATCATTCAATTCATTTGCCTTAACAGATTCGTTACAGGCGAATAATGCCTTTCTTTTTGGTGTCATATTTGTCATTCTCCGAATTGAGTTCCATAATTCTTTTGTATTGGACTTTAACAAATGTTGTTCAGTCTGTTCTTTATATTTTATCCTTGCACTCCTTAGTTCCCGATTAAGGTCTTTTTGTGCTGCTCTAAGCCCCACGGTATCACCTGCCCTAAAGGCCAATTTCTTCCTTTTAATACAGCTTTTAATTCCCCCTGTTATGTATGGTTTGCTGTTCGGATAACACTTAATGGTTCTCTGTGGAATGATAGAATCCACACAGAAAGAAATATATGCTGTGATAGTTTCTGTAACAGTATCTATATTTGCATCCTGATAAAACATGTCCCAGTCTGTGCAGAGGAAACATCCCTTTAGCTCCTCAATACTTTCATTTGACCATGTCTTCATGACCTTAGTCGTTGGTTTACTTGTTTTGAACACAGACCGATAAGTAGGAAGGAGATGGATAACGTTATGGTCCGAGTTACCAAGGGGGGGTCTGGCTTTGGCAACATAAGCATCATTAATATTGCCATAACACTTGTCAAGAATATTCTTTTTCCTTGTTCCACACTTAACATATTGAAAAAAACCTGGTAAGGATTTTTCCAGTCCACACTGATTAAAATCACCAAGAATCAAAAAGGGTGCATCAGGTTTGTTTTGTAAGTGCTTATGAACACAGTCAGCTATTTGGTTTGCAGCTCTGATAGCATTCCCACTAGGTGGGATATAAACTGCACAAATAAATATGTTAGTAAATTCCCTTGGCAAATAGAACGGACGTAATGTGACGCACAAAAGTTCCAGGTCAGGGTTGCAGATGCTTTCTCTTACCGCAAAATTTCGACACCAACGATCGTTGATATAGACACAGACCCCTCCCCCTCTTGTCTTAGCGGAGTTCTCGTCTCTGTCCAAGCGAATATGGGAAAAACCGTCGACTTGTATTAAGCTTTCCGGTACTTCATTACACAACCATGTTTCAGTGAAAACCATGAGACCAGACTCACGGTACTCGAAGCAAGCTCCCGCTTGCGTGCGAAGTTCATCCAGTTTGTTCTTCAGTGAGCGTGGATTACAAAGAATCACTGGCGGCAAAGGAAGTTTAGAAGCTCTCCGGACCCGCTGTCTGACGCCGCCTCTCCCGCCTCGCTTCCTGATCCGACCCGAAACGCGCCTCGGCTGCCTCAGTAGTTCCTCAGGTAAATCCATCTCAAATCTGGTGGGTGACAGTCCTCCGCAACTCCGCAAATCCAAAAGCTCCGTTCTGCTATATCGCTGAATTTTGTCCAAAACTCCTTGCGCCACACAGCTAGTCAGAATTAGCCATGACACGACAAGCAGTTTTTTGTTTATCAATTCACTCGAATCACTCCTATACGACCAGCAGTTTCCATCTCTGCCTCCGCGCAGGAGTTTAATTGTCCAATATATGAATAAAAAACTAAAAACCAACATATCTGACAGGTACAACAAAGACAAACAAGTAAAGTACAGCAAGCACCCCTTTCCACGTCGCCAGCAGAGCAGCGCCATCTTGGATTTTAAAAAGAATTGGGTAAGCTTAATTGTCTATAGTGTGTGTGTGTGTGTGTGTGTGTGTGTGTGTGTGTGTGTGTGTGTGTGTGTGTGTGTGAATGGATCTTTCCTAATGATGGGTTGCAACTGGAAGGGCATCCACTGCGTAAAAACGTGCTGGATAAGTTGGTGGGTCATTTCGCTGTGGTGACCCCAGATTAATAAAGGGACTAAGCCGAAAGAAAATGAATGAATGAATAATAGGAAGCTATTATTGCTAGTATATTTGTGCATATAGATTAGATTAGTCAGTACTTAAGCCGAATCTGAAGCTCATCTAACAATATAACTTACGATAAATGTCCAAAAACTAGTAGACCTAAATTTATATGTTATAAAAAATATTAAATACAATTTAAAAAAAAAAAAAGGAAAAATTTTTATTTATTTATTTATTTAAAATTTTTAAACAGGAAAAGATTAAAAGATATTTGGGCCTGACTCAGCATGAATGCTGTTTTTCAGCAGGTTCCTGCTCTGCAGAACATAAAAACAGACAAACATCTCATCCATCAACACAGTACAAACAATCACCAAACATTTAAGCTAAAGAAAAAAAAGCAGGCTACTATCTCAGTGGCTACAGCGATAGTTGACCATCAGATGACGATCATGGGATTTCTTAAAAAGTCTCAGTGTTGGTATTGTTTTGAGATGTTGTGGGATCTCATTCCAGACTCTTGTGAATACATAAAAGAAAGATCTCTGTCCATAACAGTTTTTAAAAGCCGGTACTGGCAAACATCCATTTGTTACAGATCTGGTGGAACGATCAGTCCTTGAGTTGAGTTTAGGTACCAATGCACAAAGGGCTGCTGAGGTAGAGCTATTTAAAATTTGATAGTACAGTTTGATGCCTGTGTTCATAATGTAGTTTTGAAATGTTAAAGCTTTAGAAAGTGATAGAGCAAAACAGTGATGTGTCCATCCAGAAAGTCTGTTGTATATCTTATAGGCCCTATTGTATAGTCTAGCTATTGGCTCCAAGATATCATTTGTTGTGAGAGACCAAATAGGCAGACAGTAAGACAAGGTAGACAAGATTATGGCATGCAGATAAGTTTCTGAAACAGAAAAAGACAAATTTGTCCTAATTTTGCCATAAACAAATAGCTTTTGTTTCAGCTTTTTATAAACATTTTGAACATGGTTACAATAAGTGAGGTGAGAGTCCAGACTGATTCCCAAATATTGATATGTGGATACAATGGATAGTTTTTGATTTGAGAAAGTGAGGGGATAAGATATGGATATTTTTTTCCTAGGTGAATAAAAGTACATACACTCTGTTTTCTTAACATTAATAGTCAAATGATTGTCTTGCAGCCACTCATGTAAATGCTGAAGATCTGTATTTAATTTATTGTTAATTGTGTCTGTACTTGATCCAGACACAAAAAGTACAGTGTCATCTGCATACAATAAAGAATCTGAATGTTTAATTACCTGAGGGAGGTCATTGATATACATCAGGAAAAGTAAAGGTCCCAAAATACTTCCCTGAGGAACCCCCATAGAATAACCTAATGCCTGGGAAATTGTTGTACCAATTTTAACAACCTGAGATCTATTGGATAAATATGATGAAAACATATCTATTGCAAAAGAAGAGAGATTAAATGAGATCAATTTGTTTAAAAGAATATTATGATTAACTGTATCAAAGGCCTTTCTAAAGTCTATGTATACAGCTCCAGTGACATGTCCTTTATTTAGTGCCATACGTATATGTTCAGTAAATAAAAGCAATGCTGACATGGTTGAGCGCAATTTTCTAAACCCATGCTGGCTATCACTAAGCAACTTATTGTCTCTTGTTAAAAGACAATAAGTCAACTCTTGTTAAAATCAAGAGAAGCAAAAAAAATAATAATTTAAAAGTTGGTTGAAATTTTGTAGGTTGTAATTTTTTTGCAATGTTTTGCTTAAATTTAATAATATCTTTTTAATTGCTGAATATGTTTGGTGACTAAAATACTATTTTAATAAATATATCTGTTTAATAAATCTGTTATGTTAAATTGTGCCAAAATACATTGCTTATATTTGCTGAGAAATAAAAAAATATATATTTTAAAAATGGGGTGTACTCAATTATGCTGAGCACTGTACATAATAAATGTACTCTCTGCATCAATACATAAAAATCCACAAAATAAAGAATAGGCAGACATAAATGAGCTTTTGCATTTAGCACATGCAAAGCTAGCTGCTATCTTGTGGTCTGTGTAAACATTTTTGAAATGTGCTTGTTTTGACAAGACTTGTAGTATACTGTCCTCCCTTCCTCATTTGCCTCTTAGAAGTTTGACAGCAAGTTAAACTCCGTCCATTATAAGTCCAGAGATGCAAGCTTTATATAATTCAGCTTTTATTGCTGCTCAGATAAACTTTATAATTGACCAGAGTGAAACTAAAAAGGAAAAAGATAACAATTCTTAGTAATAACTAAAACGCATCTAATACACAAATTAAAATAGGCCTTAACAATGGTGATAATTTGACACACACATTTGTATTTCTGCTTTAGATTTCTATGTATTTTATGCATTTGTGACTAGCATTGAAAGTCCTAAGGCACAAGCTATGCATACAAAAAACATCTGGTCTACTTTACACATGTCAGAAATATACATATCATCCAAATTAAATTTAAACAAAACTTACAGCTATTGCACTTCAAACTCTTTACAGCAAGAAAATGATGAGGATTACCCACATCTGGCAGTCACACACTTGCCATGCAGCATGCACTAAATTCCAGGGGTTTCATTACCACGCGTAAAATGGGCGTGGCTTGGTCAGTGTTTGGGAAACGCCCCCTTAAAGAAAAAAATACAATACTGAGAGGTCACCGATCATGCGCAGTACATGTTTTTTAGCGCGGTCATTTCAAACAGAATGATTATGGATACAGAACTTACCGCGGTGGATAACAAAGGAAAAAAACAATCATACAGCTTTTTTTTTTTTATAATATTATATTTTAAAGATTTTATCAGCAAAAACAGCTGACCTCGTTTTACTCTGTTTTACTGTCTCTGGGCTTTTGTACTTCCATGGTAAACCAAATAATAATGGTTGTGGTAAGATTAACCGTGTTTTTGTAGTTTAAAATATGGTATTCAGTCATGTTTAAACAAATAAATACCACATTTTTCTGTAATAAACCGTGGATAATTTTTCTTTCTCAATCTTAGTTAATTAACATAACTCATATTTATTTTCTATTTTTATTTAAAGTCATCATACACAAAACCCCTGGAATCAGGACAGGTATCTGACGTTACTGTATATAAAAGTGATCATACATGAAACCCCTGAGATCAGGACAGGTATCTGATGTTACTGTATATAAAAGTGATCATACATAAACCCCTGGGATCAGGACAGGTAATTGATGTTACTGTATATAAAAGTGATCATACATGAAACTCCTGAGATCAGGACAGGTATTTGATGTTACTGTATATAAAAGTGATCATACATGAAACCCCTGGGATCAGGACAGGTATCTGATGTTAATGTATATAAAAGTGATCATACATGAAACCCCTGAGATCAGGACAGGTATTTGATGTTACTGTATATAAAAGTGATCATACATGAAACTCCTGAGATCAGGACAGGTATTTGATGTTACTGTATATAAAAGTGATCATACATGAAACCCCTGAGATCAGGACAGGTATCTGATGTTAATGTATATAATATGTAACCCAGGTAAATTAAACATTATTCCAAGTGTCAAATACTGGATTTTTGTTTTGTTTATTTTAGGGATTTTATGTATTTTTTCTGTTTTAAATAAAGTTGTATACATTTTGTATAGTTTAGGTGAAATGTACATAACAAACATGTGCTTCTCTTGCCTCCATCTAACTTGATGGTTAACCTGTGACATACTCCAATTTGATTGGCTGAAAGACATGCCTGAGTGACAGGACTGGGGAGAGAGAGAGGCGGGGTTTTCAGAGTGAAAGCGAAAGGAATGGAGAGAGCTGAAAGAAACGTGCAGAGTGTTTCACGCTGTTTCCTTGGCTATTTTTTGTTTAAAATTTAGCTTTCTTTTCACCAGACTGTCGAGAACATAACTACGTGCGGTTATTGAGACAACTTGATCAGTTTGATGTGAACTGCAGAGATCGGACATCGCTGGGGGATGACGAGAGATTAACGAATGCTGAGGATTTCAATGCTAGATACTACCATCTAAATAAACATTAGTCTCAAGGCGATCGTTGTTCCTGCTGACTGCGCTGGACGAGTTTGCACCTGTTGTGTCATCTGCTCGAGTCGTCGGCGTCGCGTGAGTCAACTGGATCAAGCAGAAGGATCGGTTCGGATTTGTGAGTACATTGTGTTTGCTCGTTAGAGTGAAGGGGCATTTGATTCTTGCCACAACGCTCCCAAGCAACGTACAGGCCTGCAACGAGGGGGTGTTTGTTTTGTTTATTTACATTTTTCCTTTTTTTTTCTACACACATATTAAGTCTGGGCCCAGTGAACAATAATTTTCTTAATTGAATGCTGTGTGATATTGAATATAGGGAATTAACCATTTGCCTGTGACTGTTCAGTATTAAGGTCTTTATTGGTGAACATTTTGCACTTTTATTAGTGCATTTAAATGGTTCTGGGTCGTTTCTGTTGTAAGGACAACTATTTATTATTGTTTTAGGACTTTCTGCAAAGCTATTTTGTTTATACTCTTAAATAGTTAGTTATCTTCAGTCTGATATTTCAGAAACAAATTATATCACTATAAAGTGACTTTTATATTGAAATAAGACAGACCCATATATTTTTGAAGAAATTTATTTTGTTTTATTATTTTTGAATTCTTGTCATTTTATATGAGAGACATTTATAACTACTGGCAGTGATTTTGCTATTTATTGAATTTTTATTCCATTTTATTGTTTTCTTTCAACATATGTTCAGTTAAACAATATATTACAATTGGCTTAAAGGAGAATTAAAGGATCTGTTTTACTAAATTTCATTTTTTGTCATTTTTTAATTGCAAATTTATACAGTTATTTTGGGAACCCAGAGCCCTCTTCTTGTGTCAAGTGAAGAGAGTGCTACATAAAAAATGGAGGCACCGCTGGGATTCTTTTTTTTCCCCCTTTAGCCAGGTGTAAATATATACATACTTTTTTTAGGAGTGTATTGAGTAGAACAGTTGGCAGTATGGATATTCAACCAGAGGATTTGATTACTGAGTTCATTGAATGGTGTAGTGAGTTAAAGATTGACCCATCTCATGTTTTAGTTCTCAGGGATGTTCCAAAGGGCACTGAAGTAGCAGATGTTGAACGGGCAGTCGAGACAGTAAAAGCATTTGGGAGGGTCCGTGTAAGGGCTGAAAAATTTCACTCAGAACTGAAATCTAATTTATTGTTGTGTGAGTGCAGTCAGCTTTTAGATCCTGAGCATACCCCTCCAGAGATAATACCTCCAGGTGAGGAAGGGCCCTGGAAGATTGTTTTACTTACCCCTTCGGTGAGTACATCTCAGTCATTTTTGTCCAAACTCCAGACCTTAATACAAGAGGAAGGAAAAACGATGGCTGATGTTGAGGCCCTTTTTCCTAAAGAGCCTTTAGAAAGCAGTTCTCCTGATAGCATCATCAGGGCAGTGGGAGATTTGTTAGAAAAAACAATGAAGCCAAACAGTGAAATTAATGCATTTAGACGCTTGCGGATCTTTTCTGGTATGGTTCCTACCCCCCTGGGGAAGAGAGTTTAGAGCATTGGTTGGCACAGGCTTACTTGATGGTTGAAGAATGTAACTGTTCAAATCGGGAGAAACGGACCAGAATAGTTGAAAGCTTGAGAGGACCTGCTTTGGATATAATACAGGCGGTGAGGTTAAATAACAAGGATGCAAATGCTTTAGTGTATCTAGAAGCTTTAGAGAACACATTTGGCACCTCTGAGTCTGGAGAGGACCTATATTTTGCCTTTTGGGCTATGCACCAACAGAAAGGTGAAAAACTTTCAGATTTTGTACAGAGGTTAGATCGAGCTCTCAGAAAAGTTGTAAAGAGAGGAGGTGTGTCTTATCAACGCATGGACCAGGTTAGACTTGAACAGCTTGTGCGAGGCTCATCTGAGTCTGACTTGATTCTAGTACACCTCCGTCTGCGAGAAAGAAAAGAGACACCTCCCACCTTTTTGCAGTTATTAAATGAGATAAGAGAGGAGGAAGAGTATGACGCTTCCCGCCGTAAATTAAATCTTGAAGTGAGACAGGTTCAGACTAGAGAGAAAAAAATGCAACCCACTGAAATGCAGGAGTTAAAAGCAGATGTAAAAGCTTTGCACTCTCAGTTTGGGGAGTTGACTAAAAAACGAGAAATAGGAAATGAGCAAATGGATGGAGCTCTAAAGAGGTTTAGTACAGTGCAGGGCAGTGAGGTTGAAGCTTTACGGAAACAGGTGCTCCAACTTCAAGAACAAGTCAAAGTATTGACAGTCTCACATGCTACTTCCTCATCGAAAGAAGGGAGAAAACTAGAGAGTAAAACCCATTCCAGTCAAAGTCGCAGGTCTCAGTCATCAGACAATTTGTCTGAATTTTTTTGTTATCGATGCGGTGAAGATGGTCATTTTGCCAACAAGTGTACATCTCCTGAAGATTTAACAAAAGTCATTCAGAAACTTATCCGTGCACTTCGTAAAAGCAAAGGTGACAAAGAATCAGAAAGAAAAGCTTCTGCTTCGATGGCAAACTATTCTGTTAGACGAGGAGCAGTAGACTCTTGTTCACCTAACTCCATTCCAGAAGGGTTAGTTGGTCCGTCTACTTTCATTGATGTGGCTATTGAGGGGCAGTTATGCAAAGCCCTCCTGGACAGCGGTTCACGTGTCACAATTTTGTTTGAGAGCTGGTATAAGAAAAACATTCCTCACATTCAGATACAGCCACTTACAAACCTTGCTATATGGGGTCTTAGTGATTCCAATTATCCTTATAGAGGGTTTGTGTCTGTGGGTGTTGCATTCTTCACCCCTGAGGGAGAAGAAAAAGAAAAACTTGCACTTTTGGCTTTGGTATGCCCAGATCCAAAGAGTCCTGACCCGGTGTCAGTGATTCTTGGTACCAATACCCCTAAATTTCAAGCTTTGCTGGCTCAGTGTGAAGAGTTAGACAATGATGGTGTGGTTCGATCTCTAAGAATCTTACCTTATGAGTTGGAGACTTGTGAACAGATTTTGCCATCGGGTTCCTTAGCTAAGGATGACACAGTAGGACATGTGATGTGGTTAGGTCCTGGCCCATTATCCATCCCCCCTCGTAGCACTGGCTATGCTGTTTGTCAGGTAAAACAAGTCCAGTCATTGGGCAAAGAAATTCTAGTAGTGGAGAATATGGAAGATAAAAAGCTTCCTGCTGGTGTGCTGGTCCCTTCTCTGGTCATGACGCCCTCCAACTTGGATGTGAAAAACTTTTTACTACCGTTGCACAATGACTCCCAAAAAGAAACTGCCATCCCAGTGGGTACGCCTCTCGCTCAGGTGTATACAGTGGATGTAGCTACAGTGCCACTGACATCAAAATTTCCGCAGACATTTGTAGATCCTCTTATGTTTAATTTTAGAGACTCCCCCATCCCAGAACCATGGAAGGCACGCTTGATAAAAAAAAATGTCAGAGAGAGCCAGTGTTTTCTCAGTGGATGAATGGGATGTGGGGTTAGCTAAGAATGTAGAACATCACATAAGACTTAGTGACTCTAAGCCTTTCCGAGAGCGGTCTAGGCGTATTGCGCCTGCTGACATTGACGATGTTCGTCTTCACCTGCAAGAGCTTTTAGTGGCAGGCATAATTAAAGAATCCCGTAGCCCTTATGCTTCGCCAATTGTCATTGTCCGAAAGAAAAATGGTCGGGTTCGTATGTGTATTGATTATCGTACGTTAAACTCCAGAACCATTCCAGATCAATACACAATGCCCCGCATCGATGATGTTCTTGATTGTCTGTCAGGAAGCAAATGGTTTACGGTTCTTGATCTGAGGAGTGGATATTATCAAATTGCTATGTCAGAGGCTGATAAGGAAAAAACCGCATTTATTTGTCCACTTGGCTTTTTCCAGTTTAAGCGTATGCCGCAGGGTGTATCTGGAGCCCCTGCGACATTTCAGCGATTAATGGAGGCCACAGTAGGAGATATGAACTTGTTGCAGTGTCTTGTGTATCTGGACGACCTCATTGTGTTTGGGAGAACACTTGAGGAGCATGAAGAGCGCCTTCTCAAAGTGTTGGGGAGACTGGAGGAGAGTGGTCTTAAATTATCACTTGAGAAGTGTCAGTTTTGTCAGGCACGAGTAAAATATTTGGGTCACATTGTGTCGGCTGAAGGGATTTCGACTGATCCTGAGAAGGACAGGGCAGTTTTGAATTGGCCAAAACCTACTGATCTCAAGTCTTTGCGATCATTTCTTGGTTTCTGCGGGTATTATCGCCGCTTCATTGCCAACTACTCCTCTATTGTTAGACCCTTGACTGAGTTAACAAAAGGTTACCCTCCTGCCCAAAAGAAAGGGAAAATTGATGTTCTTGGAAAGAATTCTTATTTCAGGGAGTCAGATTCTTTTGGTGAGCGTTGGGATCACACTTGTGATGAATCTTTCACTAGGATCATACACTGTCTTACAAATGCTCCAGTGTTAGCATTTGCAGACCCAAGCAAACCATATGTGCTGCATGTAGATGCAAGTTTGAATGGTTTGGGAGCAGTGCTTAACCAGGAATATCCGGAGGGATTGCGTCCTGTTGCATTTGCGAGCCGGAAGTTGAGTCGGTCTGAGCAAAATTATCCCATTCATCAACTTGAGTTTCTTGCCTTGAAATGGGCCATAGTAGACAAGTTTCATGATTATCTATATGGCGCCAAATTTACAGTGAGAACCGATAATAATCCCCTCACGTACGTGTTGACCTCAGCAAAACTCAATGCTACTGGCCACAGGTGGTTAGCCGCTTTGAGTACCTATGACTTCAATGTTCAGTATAAACCTGGCAAGAACAATGTTGATGCAGACTTGTTATCTAGGAATGCACAAGAACTTCAGGAAGAATGGGAAAATATACCATCCTCTGGTATAAAGGCCCTTTGTCATCAGGTTAGTGTGGTCAAGGCTGATGATCCCCCCAGGTTTATTGATCAGTTGGGTGCGCCTCCTGATGCGATCCCTGATGTTTTTTCTTTTGCCTCTCATCTTGAAATCGGTCCTCTGGAACAGCTGACTCAGAGTGATTTAATTGAGGCTCAGAGATCTGACCCTGCTATTGGTGTTATTATAAAAGGCATGGAGACTGAGATGCCTCTTTTAGATGTAGAATCTAAGGACCCTGAGGTTGCTATACTTCAGAGGGAGAGTCCGAAGATACAACTAAAGAATGGATTATTATATCGAATAGTACAGAGATCCGAAAAAAAGGTGTGTCAGTTAATCTTACCTGCCAAGTAAAGATCTGTGGTCTTAAGTGCTATGCATGATGACATAGGTCATTTTGGAGCTGAGCGTACCATGGATCTCATTAAAGACAGGTTTTATTGGCCTCGAATGGCCTTTGAGATCACTCAGTATGTCAAAACATGTGGCAGATGTGTGGCTAGGAAGACCTTACCCCAAAAAGTCACACCATTACACCACATAACGAGTAAAGGCCCTTTAGATTTGGTGTGTATAGACTTTTTGTCTATTGAGCCTGATGCCAAGGGAATTTCAAATGTGTTGATTGTCACAGATCATTTCACACGTTATGCTCAAGCCTTTACAACAAAAGACCAAAAGGCTTTGACAGTCGCAAAAGTACTGTTTGAGAA
Source organism: Danio rerio (assembly GCF_052040795.2). Taxonomy (NCBI): domain Eukaryota; kingdom Metazoa; phylum Chordata; class Actinopteri; order Cypriniformes; family Danionidae; genus Danio; species Danio rerio. The sequence continues at coordinate 35,093,178 of NC_141038.1, forward strand.
GTTTTTTGTACATTACGGATCACCAACTCGCATTCATTCTGATCAAGGGCGTGACTTTGAAAGCAGATTGATCAAAGAGTTGTTGGGAATTCTTGGTATTCGTAAGTCAAAAACGTCGCCCTATCATCCTCAAGGGGATGCCCAACCTGAAAGATTCAACCGCACATTGTTGTCCATGTTGGGAACCCTTGATCCAGACAAGAAATTAAAGTGGAGCCAACATATAAGCCAGCTGGTGCATGCTTATAATTGCACTAAAAACGACTCCACTGGGTTTTCCCCTTATTTCCTAATGTTTGGTAGGGAGGCGAGGTTGCCCATTGATCTGTGTTTTGGCATATTCCCACATAATGAAAATTAGGTAAAACATCATCAGTATGTGAAACAGATGAAGTGTGAGTTGAGAAGTGCATATCAATTGGCAAGTTCAGCTGCTACAAAGAACCATCTGAGAAACAAGAGACTTTATGATGCTAGGGTTAGAAATCAAACTCTTGAGGTTGGAGATAGAGTGTTGATTCGTAATCTTGGAATCATGGGTAAACACAAACTAAAAGACCGATGGAATCCTTCACCTTACCAGGTGATAGGGAAACTGCCCAACTTACCTGTGTATCGGGTAAAACCAGAACACGGTTCAGGAATTGTAAAGACCATGCACCGTGACCATCTACTACCAGTTGGTTATATGGTGAGGTTGCCGGTAGTGAGCCAGGCACCAGCTAGGACTTCAAAGCCAGTAACACGTGCGTCTGGGGTTGAAAAATTGGCAAGGTCAAAAGAAAATAGTAAGGTAGAGAGTGAACCAAACAGTGGTAAGAATGGGGACTCTGAATCTGAGGATGAGAATTATTGTACCTTACCTCAAGTTAATTTTGAGCAATCAGAACTGAGGAAAAGATTGTCTAAACCTGGTAATAACCTACCGGTGCAAAAAGAGGCAGTTCAGACTGATGACATCCTGGTTTGTGACATACCTAGGGAGGATGAGGGACAAGATGAGTTGATACAGGAAGGTATAGCAGAGAATCCTTTGTCTGTCCATGACCCAGAGGAACACAGAGGAAAATAAAGCCTGTCATCCGCCTTAGCTATGATGAACCTGGAAGGCCAACAGATCAACCAATAACAATAGTACACAGGGGTATGATAATTCAAATATCTTATCAGTGAGTGACTTTTGAGATTTAATACTTTGTATTTTACTTGGGTGACTTAATTTATTATTCTCTTCAAGATTATATGTGTGAGATACAGGTTGAAGTCTGATGGGGACATCCAGACCTTTGGGAAGGGGAGGGTGTAACCCAGGTAAATTAAACATTATTCCAAGTGTCAAATACTGGATTTTTGTTTTGGTTTTTTTTAGGGATTTTATGTATTTTATGTATTTTTAAATAAAGTTGTATACATTTTGTATAGTTTAGGTGAAATGTACATAACAAACATGTGCTTCTCTATCTAACTTGATGGTTAACCTGTGACATACTCCAATTTGATTGGCTGAAGGACATGCCTGAGTGACAGGACTGGGGAGAGAGAGGCGGGGTTTTCAGAGTGAAAGCGAAAGGAATGGAGAGAGCTGAAAGAAACGTGCAGAGTGTTTCACGCTGTTCTCTCGGCTATTTTTTGTTTAAAATTTAGCTTTCTTTTCACCAGACTGTCGAGAACATAACTACGTGCGGTTATTGAGACAACTTGATCAGTTTGATGTGAACTGGAGAGATTGGACATCGCTGGGGGATGACGAGAGATTAACGAATGCTGAGGATTTCAATGCTAGATACTACCATCTAAAAAAACATTAGTCTCAAGGCGATCGTTGTTCCTGCTGACTGCGCTGGACGAGTTTACACCTGTTGTGTCATCTGCTCGAGTCGTCGGCGTCGCGTGAGTCAACTGGATCAAGCAGAAGGATCGGTTCGGATTTGTGAGTACATTGTGTTTGCTCATTAGAGTGAAGGGGTATTTGATTCTTGCCACAACGCTCCCAAGCAACGTACAGGCCTGCAACGAGGGGGTGTTTGTTTTGTTTATTTACATTTTTCCTTTTTTTTCTACACACATATTAAGTCTGGGCCCAGTGAACAATAATTTTCTTAATTGAATGCTGTGTGATATTGAATATAGGGAATTAAACATTTGCCTGTGACTGTTCAGTATTAAGGTCTTTATTGGTGAACATTTTGCACTTTTATTAGTGCATTTAAATGGTTCTGGGTCGTTTCTGTTGTAAGGACAACTATTTATTATTGTTTTAGGACTTTCTGCAAAGCTATTTTGTTTATACTCATAAATAGTTAGTTATCTTCAGTCTGATATTTCAGAAACAATTTATATCACTATAAAGTGACTGTTTTATATTGAAATAAGACAGACCCATATATTTTTGAAGAAATTTATTTTGTTTTATTATTTTTGTATTCTTGTCATTTTATATGAGAGACATTTATAACTACTGGCAGTGATTTTGCTATTTATTGAATTTTTATTCCATTTTATTTGTTTTCTTTCAACATATGTTCAGTTAAACAATATATTACAACTGGCTTAAAGGAGAATTAAAGGATCTGTTTTACTAAATTTCATTTTTTGTCATTTTTCTAATTGCAAGTTTATACAGTTATTTTGGGAACCCAGAGCCCTCTTCTTGTGTCAAGTGAAGAGAGTGCTACAAATATAAAGGTGATCATACATGAAACCCCTGGGATCAGGACAGGTATTTGATGTTACTGTATATAAAAGTGATCATACATGAAACTCCTGAGATCAGGACAGGTATTTGATGTTACTGTATATAAAAGTGATCATACATGAAACACCTGGGATCAGGACAGGTAATTGATGTTACTGTATATAAAAGTGATCATACAGTACATGAAACACCTGGGATCAGGACAGGTAATTGATGTTACTGTATATAAAAGTGATCATACATGAAACTCCTGAGATCAGGACAGGTATTTGATGTTACTGTATATAAAAGTGATCATACATGAAACCCCTGAGATCAGGACAGGTATCTGATGTTAATGTATATAAAAGTGATCATACATGAAACCCCTGAGATCAGACCAGGTATCTGATGTTAATGTATATAATATAAAGGTGATCATACATGAAACCCCTGGGATCAGGACAGGTATTTGATGTTACTGTATATAAAAGTGATCATACATGAAACCCCTGAGATCAGGACAGGTATCTGATGTTACTGTATATAAAAGTGATCATACATGAAACCCTTGGGATCAGGACAGGTATTTGATGTTACTGTATATAAAAGTTATCATACATGAAACCCCTGAGATCAGGACAGGTATCTGATGTTACTGTATATAAAAGTGATCATACATGAAACCCCTGAGATCAGGACAGGTATCTGATGTTACTGTTTATGATATATAAAGTATTTGACACAAAAGCCCTGGAATCGGGACAGGTATCTTAAGTTATAACAGTATTAATGTAATCTGAGAGGTAACTTAAGTTAATTTGTTTAATATAACATACACTGACTTCACATGAAACACCTGATCAGGACAGCTATTTTAAAGTACTGCATATAAAAGGCATTGGACACGAAACCCCTGCGATTATGTACAGGTATTTGAATCAAACGGCTGTTTTCCCAATCTGAGCATGATCCGTGACCTATGCAAATTCACAGATAGGCCACGCCCACCCGATGACGTAATAGCGGGTACGCTGTACTGAAACCCCTGGAAAAAAGTGCCTGCCTGTGTGGTCAACTGCTCACTTCCTGAATGTTTTATCATTTGCAGTTTCTTAAAGTGACCACTAGATGGCGGCACAACAACAAATTCACTTAGGCACTTTTTAAACATGGCACAGAACACTCCCTGTCTGATAGCGTGAGACATCACTATAAATATTAACATTTTAGTCCTTTTTTGAAAGAAGTAAAATGACCTGTGAGATCTGTAGAACTTTTTAGTTGTACCTTGAGAAGTCGTTTTAACCTCTACTTTTCTTACATATCCATTAGTGCTTTAGAAGGTATTGGTAATGATGGCCATGGGTCAATCATTGCGAGAAAGGGTACAGTCTTTTAAGAGAACAATATCTCCAACCTGGAGATTTGTGTGGGATTCAGTCCATTTGCACTTTTTTTGTAAGATGGGGAGGTACTCTTGTTTCCAGCGTGCCCAAAGCTGATTGGCCAGAGCCTGCACTCTCTTCCATTGACTTCCACAAAGGTCTTTCTCTGAAAAATCACCTGTAGAAACTTTATGTGAAAACCCAGTCTTTTGGGTGAGCAGAATGTTATGGGTTAATAACAGAGAAGTCTCTGGATCAGACGAAACTGGAACAAGTGGTCTGGCATTTAGTATTGCAGATACCTCAGCCATCAGCGTACACAAGACTTTGTGCGTAAATTGGATGGATTTGTTTTGCAGCAGCATACTATCAAGGATTCTGCTTGTGATCCCTATCATTCTTTCCCACGCGCCGCCCAAGTGCAACGCATGCGGAGGATTAAATTGCTAAGAATAGCCTTGATCACTTAGATACTTCTGGACTGTATAGTCTGTTGAGAAGCCGAGTTCTTTGCTTTCTCCAATAAAATTGGTCCCACAATCAGATCTTAGTTGTTTGGCTGGTCCCCTTATTGCAAATAATCGGCGTAGTGCATTTATTCATCTGGATGTATCCATGGACTCTATAACTTCCATATGTACTTCTCTAGTACTCAGAATTGCCCAACAGAAAAGAATTGCCCAACGTTTACTATTAGCTGCTCCTCCTCTTGTGCGTCGAGTCAAAACAGATGCATCATCTCCCATAGTACTGCCTGTTGAGAAGGAAGTGCCTACTAGTACTTCTAATTCCTCTACTGTACTGTCCAGGAGAATTTGCCCTCTGTTGTCTTCACTGGTAAGGTCCCTAATCAACGTCCAGTTAGGTCATTGCTTTTGGGGCAGTCCCAACTGAACTTAACTCAAAACACTGGACAAGTGGATGTCACACAGCCTAATAACATAGACACTCTATCCTCAAACGTGGACCCTTCTAGAACCATGATGCCGCAGTGTGGGGTAGGTCGCAGGCCTGTTAAACTCCCTACTAGATTCAAAGATTATGTTGAGAAGTTAAAAAAAAAAACTGCACATTTTGTTTTGTCCTGTTTAAGGACATTGTTACTTTAATATGTTGAAAACGGGGATGTTTCTTTTCCCCCAGGGTAACTAATGTGAAGCTGTTTGTTTAATATGCATTGTATTCTGTTTTGAATGTTTCTGTTAAGGAACTTTTATTTTGGTGTTGCGTCCTCTGCAGAAAAGGGTGTGTGTGTGTAGGAGGAACAGCAGGTAGAGTGTGACGAGAGGAGACTCGTGTCGATCTCCTCCACAGTTTTTGCTCAATAAAATTGTCAGTCGTCAGTATTTTCAAGTCCATCGTCTTTATTTACCTTCACCCACGGGCAGCCAAAATCCAAGTCTTACAGTAGGAAAAACAAATACTATGGAAGTCATGGGCTACAGGTTTTCAACATTGTTAAAAACTTAATACAGTTTTTGTGTTAAACAGAAAAAATTATCTCATATAACATTTGAAACAAGTAAGGGTGAGTAAGAATACAGCATTTAATTTTAATTTTTTTGGGTGAACTATCCCTTTAAGGCAGGGAGTGGGACTCCTTTTTAGCTCTGGAGTTTCAAGCTTTAGACCAGCCCACCTCAGTCAACGACTGACTATATTGAAATAACGTTATTTCCAATTCAGTTTCTAATGACACTAACACATCTTTTTCAAGGAGACAGCTGCTTTAGAACTTCAAATGTTTTTCAGAAATTAATTCTTTATAAATATCCAGTCTTTTGTAACGGTCGTCACACACAAACACACACACACAAAATATGTACCCCTACATAAGTAACCCAAACAGTAATTATATGTCTTAAAATGAAAAAAAAAATTATCCTGGTGAGGTTCGAACTCGGATCGGCAGCATTGTAACGCAATGTGCTAACCACAAGACCCAGATAGCAATATTAAGGTGATGCTTTCGGGATAAAAAAATAAGTATTGTACTGTTATCTTCTGCTATTGATGTCTAATCTTTTTCTTCCCTGTGTAGATTTCTGATCAAGTTATGTCAGATTTATCATTGTAGTGAATCATCTCATTTCATTGAGCAGGTGTAATATTCATTAATATTAATTAATATTCACTAAGGTGCCACTGTTTGGTGTGGAATAATATTACATCATCATTAACCTGTGGGCTGCATTTTGCTCACAGGGCTGCGAAAAAATAAATAAAAAGAGCGGGGATGCGGCAAAATAATGAATAAAAATAGTATGGTCAAATAAATAAATAAATGAAAAAAGTGCAACTGCTGAGAGTGCAAGCAGCTAGGGACACCGGCCCTCGCGGCCAAAAAAAACGGACCGGCCTATCGGGAATTCTCCCGGTGCTTCTGATTAGCCAATCCGAGCCTGCTTTAAGGCCTTTAGTTCTGTCGCAATCCCCAATTTGGTGATTAGAGAAAACCAAGAGCTTCTTGGTTGCAATTACAACTTCGCTATCCATTTAAAATACAGTTTATTCACGTTTTATAGCTGCACAATAAAATGCATGCAATTGCCACGCACATTTGTCAGTAAAGCCTGTTGCGTTGCAAATCTCCAGCACGTGCATTCAGGGGGAGCAGAATTTACTACACAAAGCTCAGTGCAGTTACGCAAAATATTGCATGCAATATAATCATGCCATTTGTATTAATTTTGTAGTAACAATATAACGTAGGGTAGGAAAAAAATTTGAGTTCACTGGAAGATGAAGAAGCAATGAGTTAATGACTAATGGCTAACTATAGCTTACTAAGCTACCATTAATGAAAGCTATTAACAAAAGCATATCCGATACAAGTGTGCCGCAAGCCTACGTTCGAGTGAAGGTTTCGGCCGTTAGATCGCCCCCTGGGGGCTGGCTGCAGTACAAGTCATAAAGCCCGCCTCCTCCGTGTTAATGAAGGAGACTTGAGCCCAAATAAAAAAAAATATTACACTTGCAATAAAATGTCCCGAAAGATAGTCGTGGTCGATTAAGGCACTGGTTATTGTGCTGAAATAGGTGCAGATCTTCATTTTTGTAAACAGTTTGTTTTTAGCAGTAATTTAATGCTGGGCGTGTCATCGTGATTGACAGCTGTGATTGACAGTTTCTCAAAGCGCGGCGTCTGAGCTTCGGCAGGAGACTGAAGTAGACTGAAATGTTATTATTCGATTTCTGTGTTATTTTACCATGACAAAATGAGTTTAGCAGTAAACTATAGTTTCTGACATACATGATCCTGGTGGAACACTGTTTATTCGCTAAGTTCAGGGCTTTTTTCGGGCTTTATTAGTTTGCTGATACACGCCTAGCCACCCAGATAGCAAAACACAGTTCCGGCTAGATTCTCGCCTGCCGGAGACTTATCTCTTAGAGCTCAGACTGACTAATGTTACCTCTGCTGGACCTACTCCGGATGCCTGGACTCACTGCCCGATTCCAGTCCGAGTCAATCGAGCCAGATGCGGCGGCCGAGCAAGCAGGCGCTGCCGCATGCGAGCCGGAATCAGCCCGCGACGCCGCGAGTAAGTTATGCGCTGCGGCCTGGAGCTGGCGCGATTGAATATATAAAACCCTCATATTTGTTAACGTTATTACATCCATTTGTGTTGATATGACAGCAAACGCATGCTGAGAAGTTCAGGGGGCGTAGTTGATTTTACATAAAGCGTTTGATTGGAAGCTCGACTCTGCTCATTTTCGCGGCTCCTCCTCTGGCTCCATCAGACAATCCTTCTGCGCATGTCTGGCTCCAATTTCAGCAGTCTTTTGCGACAGTTTGTGCCCGTCAAGCAGGCGTTTTGCCCTCAAGGCGTTCAATGGGAAAAAGGGCTGTCGCGTCGTCCATATTTTTTACAGTCATTGATCTGATAATGTTGAAATCACACAGAGGTAAATAACACACTTCTCTCCTCAGTTTTCTGCTGAACCGGAATGCATTTACTTGCATACGTCCAATTCACGAGTTCACACTTGCATTCGTTTAAGTATAAAGCATATTTGGTGTGCTGTCCGGGGGGAGGGCTCTGAGCTTGAGGAGACACCCCAACTCGAGTTATTCCCCTTATCAGGAAACAAAGAGGAGTTGGGATTCGAGCAAAGTATCTAGGTCGGCCTCAGAATGCTCCCCCCGGGAATGCAATGCAAGAGGTGAGGTGACGGGGTGGTGGAGGGATGCTAAAGTCGTCAGATGCTGCAGGTAAGACAGCTTTGGTATATATAGGGGTTGCTCAGAAACTGATTTGATGATGGGATAATTGTCAATGACGTATTCAATACTGAAACTTCTGCGCATGCTCCTCCTGAATTTTGTTTGCAAACATCACTTCACATCACACAAAGAGGAGTTGGGATTCGAGCGAAGTATCTAGCCCGGCCCCAGAACGCTCCCCAAAAGATGCTATTTGGTTACAGGACAGCAGCCTGACAATGTGCAAGCCCCCCAAAATTTGCTGATCTTAAAAATTTGGAGGGGTGCTGTTGAGTTATAAGGTATGTGTTTCGGGAGGAAGCAGTTGCTGTGTTGATAGTGGTGCATGATGAATGTCTCTAGCAAGAGTGTCTGCTCCCACGGGAGACGGGCGTCTTCCGTGGGAGCGGTCACTGCATTAGCAATGGTGTGTGTTAAAGTATGCATCCACGTAATAGCTGTCACAGTGCTGACAGTGGTGTATGATGAGGTATGCATAATAAAGATGCTCTCATAGCATAATAAAAAGGTGTACGTCTTCCGTAGGAGCAGTCACTGCGCTTGCAGAGTTATACCTTATAACTCTCCCATAGGAGCAGTCACTGCACTTGCGGTGGTGCATAATTATAAGGTGTACGTCTCCCGTAGGAGCGGTCTCTGTACTAACAGTGGTGCATAATAATGAGGTGTGTGTCTCCTGTATGAGGTATGAGTGGTCACTGCCCTAGCGGCAGTGTGTAATAAGGTGTGCGTCTCCCGTAGGAGCAGTCACTGCACTTGTAGTGGTGCATAATTATGAGGTGTACGTCTCCCGTAGGAGCGGTCACTGTACTAACAGTGGTGCATAATAATAGGGTGTGTGTCTCCTGTATGAGGTATGAGTGGTTGCTGCCCTAGCGGCAGTGTGTAATAGGGTGTGCATCTCCCGTAGAAGCAGTCACTGCGCTTGCAGTGGTGCGTAATTATGAGGTGTACGTCTCCCGTAGGAGCAGTCACTGCATTGGGATTCGAGCGAAGTATCTAGCCCGGCCCCAGAACGCTCCCCAAAAAATGCTATTTGGTTACAGGACAGCAGCCAGACAATGTGCAAGCCCCCCAAAATTTGCTGATCTTAAAAATTTGGAGGGGTGCTGTTGAGTTATAATGTATGTGTTTCGGGAGGAAGCAGTTGCTGTGTTGATAGTGGTGCATGATGAATGTCTCTAGCAAGAGTGTCTGCTCCCACGGGAGACGGGCGTCTTCCATGGGAGCGGTCACTGCATTAGCAATGGTGTGTGTTAAAGTATGCATCCACGTAATAGCTGTCACTGTGCTGACAGTGGTGTATGATGAGGTATGCGTCTCTCATAGCATAATAAAAAGGTGTACGTCTTCCGTAGGAGCAGTCACTGCGCTTGCAGAGTTATACCTTATAACTCTCCCATAGGAGCAGTCACTGCACTTGCGGTGGTGCATAATTATAAGGTGTACGTCTCCCGTAGGAGCGGTCACTGTACTAACAGTGGTGCATAATAATGAGGTGTGTGTCTCCTGTATGAGGTATGAGTGGTCACTGCCCTAGCGGCAGTGTGTAATAAGGTGTGCGTCTCCCGTAGGAGCAGTCACTGCACTTGTAGTGGTGCATAATTATGAGGTGTACGTCTCCCGTAGGAGCGGTCACTGTACTAACAGTGGTGCATAATAATAGGGTGTGTGTCTCCTGTATGAGGTATGAGTGGTCGCTGCCCTAGCGGCAGTGTGTAATAGGGTGTGCATCTCCCGTAGAAGCAGTCACTGCGCTTGCAGTGGTGCATGATAAAAAGGTGTGTGTCTCCTGTAGGAGAGGTCACTGCACTAGCAGTAGTATGTAATAAGGTGTGCATCTCCTGTAGAATCGGTCACTGCGCTTGCAGTAGTGCATAATGATAATGGAGTGTGACTCCGGTAGGAGCGGTGACTACGCTTGCAATAGTACAAAATGATAAGGTGTGCGACTCCTGTAGGAGCAGTCACTGCGCTTGCAATAATACAAAATAAGGTGTAAGACTCCTGTTGGAGCGGTAACTGCGCTTGCAGTGGTGCATTATAAATAAGGTGTGCTTCTCCCATAGGAGCAGTCACTGCGCTTGCAGTGGTGCATGATAAATAAGGTGTCTCCAGTGAGAGTGGTCACTGCGCTAGCAGTGGTGCATAATAATGATGTCTACGTCTACTGTAGAAGCAGTCACTGCGCTTGCAGGGGAGCGTAATAAGGCGTGTGTCTAGAGTGGAAGCAGCCACTGTGCTTGCAGTAGTACGTAATAGGGTGTGCGTCCCCAGTGAGAGTGGTCGCTGTGCAGCAGCAACCTTATAATAGAACTCCTTGAAGGGGTTAATGACCAGGATTAGGAAAGGTTTAGGTGTTGAAATGGTAAAAAAGGGGGCAATGATAGCGCATTTCTACTGACTTTTTGGTTTAATTTCTGTGGAAAACTTCATTGATAGGAATAAAGGAACTTAACGTAGTGCGAGGAGCATTGTGTAGTACCCGAAGTTTTGAATGGAGTTCCATGGTTTATATTAAGTGCAATTGCAACTTGAATAGCTGTGAAAATAGATGGGGTAAGCTAGTCATGGGATTCTGGATGATTTCTGAGCTGAAGTTGCTTATCAGCTTGGTGTTATTATTACTTCATAATTACTTATCAAATTTATTTAATTAGGCAATTTATTTTATATACGTGTGTTGTCCATGTAAACGTTAATAACGTATTTAAGTTTATACATGTTAAGGACCTAGGCGATGAATCGAAGGAATATAGTCTATACGTGGCCCAGGATCACAGGAGGGAGGAAAAGAGAAGAGGGGCTGCCGGCGTTAGTGACGTCAGCGGAGGCAGCCTTGCGCTGGCACTTACGTCAGGGCCTGACAGAAAGTTAGGGACTAGAGCCGTTTGCGGAGGCGTGCTCACGCTACTGATGACCCTAGAATCACAGGTGGGAGGAAAAAGAGAAGAGAGGCTTCCGGCATAAGTGACGGCAGCGGAGGCGGCCTCGTGCTGGCACTTACGTCAGGGCCTGACGGAAAGTTGGGGACTAGGGCCATTTGCGGAGGCATGCTCGCGCTACTGATGACCCTAGGATCACGGGTGGAAGGAAAAGAGAAGAAAGGAGAGCTACCGGCGCTGGTGACATCAGCGGAGGCGGCCTCACGCTGGAACTTGTGTCGGGCGAGAAGAAAGTTGGGGGCTAGAGCCAATTACGGAGGCGTGCTCGCGCTACTGATGGCCCTAGGATCACAGGTGGAAGGAAAAGAGAAGAGAGAAGGGGCTGCCGGCGTTGGTGACATCAGCGGAGGCGGCCTCACGCTGGAACTTGCATCAGGGCCTGAACAAACCTGGTTAATCTGCAAGCGGCATGAAGGAAGAGTCCGCTTGTTAAGTGGTGACCTGTTGATGACGTATGTAATACTGTTTCCAGGTCCAAGACGCCACTCATTTGAGTTGAGAAATTTATTTGTTTATGATCACTTTAAATTCTTATCGCACAATAAAGTTAATTTTATACAAAATCAGTGTACACAAGCATTGCTTGCTGCATAACAAATACCAAAAACTTAATTTATAAAAATTAATCACTTTCTGCCCGTCAGATATAAGGTGTGGACGTATGTATATGGTATATGCCGAGCTAGTGCTGTTCCCATGCTGATACACTTCCGGTGACCTGTTATTGTGAACTTTTTTCCATTTTATACGGTTCCTTATACGGCATCGATGTTGTAATGTCATTAAAATACATTCAGTTAACTAAACTTTAGCATTTATTTGGTTGCTCAAGCGTAAAATGAGACAAAAAGCTGTTTACTCGCACGTGTCCGTCAGAATCGGCAGGCTAACGCATAAGCTCTATTAAATATATTGGGATAAAATAAATGCTCATATTATAAAGATATAGCGATATCACTCAGCTAGTGGAGATCGCTCATTTTTAATAAAAACAGACCTTAAACGCACCAGATTTTGCATTGGCATTCAATTCGCCAGAAGCGCTTAACTCAGGTTACTGGCAAATTAAAAGTCCTATTAGTATGCTTCGGCATAAACCCCATTGTAATAGTGTTTTCGAAAGTAATAAATTGCTTTGTAAACATTATAATTAACATTTCATGAGTCTCCCCATGCAGTAAGTTGAGACATTATTTGTTTATGATCAATTTTAAACATATTACACAATAAGTTAGTTTTATACAGAGTCATGTTGTACACAAGCATTTTTGAGCTTGCTGCATAACAAATACCAAATTTTAACAATTTATAAAAATAATCACTTGCGTCATGTATGAGGCATAGACATATATAGTGATCATGATTTTCGAAAGTTTTCGCGTGACGTCACACTCATGAGCGGACAGGCTTGTTGTTATTCCTAAATTTGGCGCGCCAAGAGCAGGGATTGCGGGCGCTACTAAGTGGAAATATTCCATGCGTGGGGGGTGGATAAGGCCGTAGCGGAGACGTGCTCACGCTGTCATGGCGAATTGGCCGATGGTGGCGCTTCGCCTGTAGAGCGGTGGCCTGGCACTCGCTTGATCTGGGCCGGTGGTTTCCAACTGGGGAGCGGCTCAAGTTTGTTGCCGGTGTATGGAAGAGCGGCGGCCTGGCGGGCCTAAGTTAAGACCGCGGACTCTGTTGATATGCTCTGCCGAGTGCTGATGCGCTGGACGTCGGCTTGGAGTTTGCAAGAGGAGCCATGTCATCCTCATGGAAATTTGCTGTTTGAACAAGGCTACAGCTATTGGATGTGCCAATGCTAAAGTCGTGAGATGCTGCAGGTAAGACAGCTTTGGTATATATAGGGGTTGCTCAGAAACTGATTTGATGATGGGATAATTGTCAATGACGTATTCGATACTGAAACTTCTGCGCATGCTCCTCCTGAAATTTGTTTGCAAACATCACATATGGAAGGCAGGTAACACATGACATGAGCAGAGTAAGGGGACAGCCAATAGTAACACTAACAAAATGTATTCCAGTCGATCCCTGGAAAGATCCCGGGCTGACATTGTTAGCCTTTTCTCACCGTTATGCAGCCTGAACTGCAGCTGATACAAGTAGTTATCTATTTTAATCATTCAGTAATGCACAAACTGCAGATTCTTAGATTCTACAGAGAAGAGCACACACTGCCACCTACTGTTCTCCATGCATGTCTCAATTGTCCTATGTTTTGTCTAATAGCATTATGCCTGCAATTATATTACCATATATTTATTGAGTTTAACATGAAATATCAAAATGTTACGGAAGCCCTGTAGCGCAAGGAAAAAAAAAAAGCAATCTTGGTAGTGAGAAAAAAAAAAACTTATGTTGTTAGAATGGGAAATTTTATGTCGTTATAACAAAAAATTATGTTGTTATAAAGACATAATTATGTCGAAATAATGACTTAATTATTTCGAAATAACGACTGAATTAACTCATTATTGACTTAATTATTTCGAAATAACGACTCAATTAACTCATTATTTCGACATTGCCTAACTGTGTTCATTTCTACATAGGCCACAAGATGGCAAAATAAGACCAGCAACAGGTCAAGGTGCATGTTTTAAGTAAAATCTTTAAGGTTCTAAAATTATCGAGCATTATTATGGGAATTTACCAGGCATAATATTTCATATAGGCAAAGATGTGTTTACTTGTTGTTCCAGAATAGTCAATTGACATTATATGTAACCCATAAATTGCCTTAAAAGGTTGTGAAACACTGTAGGTGTTTATTATGCAAGTTTTTGCAAGACATGCTGTTCTATAATACATTTATTTAGCATAGATTTGTAACGTTTTAACTGTCTACATTGAATCTTCATTTAACACATTTGGTTTATATGTTAGTATTTTTTGTGGGTGGTAAGACTGTTAGAAAACATCCCGTTTATACATATTTTCACCTCAAAAATTGATTATGTCTTTCCAGCGCTGCATCATGCCAGGCTCCAACTTTTAAAGGTGGGCCAAGCGACATTCCAGTCGCCGAAGTGTTACATTAAATTACTAGTTCCCCTTCGGTTGGGGAACTTCAGTGCTATAAGTGGATTTGATCTTGGAAAATCCACGTAAGGGAGGATTCGGTTCAGAAGCCGCTTGTCTGAAAGAGTATTGAATGGGCCAATAAAGCAATGAATTGGCAGCGTAAGTTTGCGCAGGTGTGCTTCATTGCCAATTATCCCAGCACATAAGCACACCTGGAGCGAGCGAACGGCATTCTTTTTGCTTCAGAGAGTTTCTGATCGAGTCGATAAGGGTTCCTCCTGCTGTGATCCAGCGATTCCGAGCGAACGAGAGCATTCTCCTGGTCCAGAGTGTGTACACGCAGCGGCAGACAGTCGAGCTGGGTTTCTCCCTTGCCTGGCGTTCTTTGGGTCCGGTCCTCCAGAGCGGTGCGTATAAAGTTGCAACTTCACAAAGAGAGCAACAAAGTCGTGCAGCACGTCCTTTTCAGGACGGCGCTCCGACTGTACGTTTCTGGATGCGGTGGTTTCCTGTCCTCGGATGATGGGCACGAGGACTGGGTTGCATCCCTGGGGGATCCAGCATGTTAATGCGCTGCTCGCGGGCAGTTCATGTCGTCATTGCGATGCCATGACTGTTGCGCAGTAAAGATCGCAGCTAGCCTTTGCAAAAGGGCAAACCACCCCAGTTGTCCCCTGCTCTGCAGCGGGCACTCGACAGATCTGAGGGTTCAGCGAGAGATAATCTGTTGCCCACGGACCTCCCGCTCCTCCATCCAAGCTTCGGGCGGGGGCAACGATCCGTCTAACACAGGGGTCTCAAACTCGCGGCCCGCGGGCCATTTGTGGCCCTCAGTGCAATATTTTGTGGCCCGTGCCGACCGCTGTACACTGACAGAATCAGCGGATCGGGGAGAGAGAGCGCTCCCCGCTCCGCTGATTCTATCCGTACACAGCGGTCACTGGCATTCCCTGCCCGCCGTGTAAACAAAGGGGCGGGGATGCCCGTGACGTCACCACGCACCCCGCCCCTTTGTTAGACGCTGTGATGGCCGGGAAGTGTAGGGAACTCGCGCCGGCCAGAACCAAGGTAAGCTGTTCCCGCCCCTGCCTGCCACTTAGCTACCTATCTGCATCCTGCCACCTACCTAGCTACAGCCTGCATCTTAAATATATTATAGGTAGATACAGACTGGTACAGAATGATGTGACTGGAGTGGGGTGGGGGTGTTTTATTTATACATATATACGCCTTTTTTTTAGGTGAGCGAATGGAAGTTTTGAGTGAGTTCCCGCAAGCCATACTGAGGGTCTCAACTGCTTCCGCTCTAAAGCCAAATGTGGTTCAGATTTGTGAGAAGAAGCGCTGTCAAGTCTCTGGCAAAAGGAGTAGGCAAAAGATGCCATGTTCAGAAGAACTGTTCATAATCTTCACTCAATGTTCTATTAATGTTCAGGACACTTCATGTTCAGAAGAAATAATTAAAACTGTTAATAATGACATTTGAGGACTTTTTTTTTTTTGTAAAATCCCTTATGTGGCCCAGCCTCACCCAGACTTTGCCTCCTGCGGCCCCCAGGTAAATTGAGTTTGAGACCCCTGGTCTAACAGATGGTAGCCCTTACGCTCGATGACACAGGATACCAGACTTCCACCGTGGCATCGGAGGGTGGGCTTTCATTGTCCGATGATGATCCAGACCCGCTCGCCCCCTCCAGGCAGGTGAGCGCTGTCAGAACGGATCCTGAAACGGACATGTTAGCCGTGATTTCCCGGGCTGCTTCAGCCTTGGGTTGGAGACGGTTTATCCCCCAGCTCCGCGGCCGGACCGACTAGAGGGGCGTGCCCTTCTTCCCGGAGGTGCACAGTAGGCTTACGTGGTCTTGAAGGGCACTTTTTTCTGCTCGTGCTGCGTGTCCCTCCACCCTCACCACTCTTGACGGTGGAACGGCCAGGGGGTATGTGGCGATTCCTCAGGTTGAGTGTGCGATGGCGGTCAAACCGCGTGGCGCCTCTTCTTGGCGGGGTCCACCTCGTCTCCCATCCAAAGCCTGTAAGTTATCTGCCTCCCTCGGAGCTAGAGCTTACAAAGCTGCGGGCCAGGCTGCTTCCGCCTTGCATGCGATAGCCACCTACCAGCGCTACCAAGCTCAGGCGCTGGCCGAGCTGCATGAGGGTGGGTCCAACCCAGGCTTATGAGCTTCGCACCGCAGCCGACTATGCTCTTCGGACTACTAAGTCCGCTGTGTGTGCGTTGGGGAGGACGATGTCCACACTAGTGATCCAGGAGCACCACTCCTGGCTGATATGCAAGAAGTCGACAAAGTCCGCTTTTTTGACTTCCCCATATCCCAAGCTGGCATGTTCGACGACACCGTCTGTGAATTCACCCAGGAATTTGAGGCGGTGACAGAGCAGTCTGATGGGTGATGTCTTATCGGCGGGTTCGTAAGGCGAGGAGCCCGCCTACGAGAGTTGCACCGCCCCCGCACACACCTCTGGCGAAGCGAGCGCGTCGAGCACCTCAGAAGCAGGCAGCCCCTCCCTGCCCAGAATGCCGCTAAGTCCGGCAACGGACCGCGAAGCGTCCCTGGGAAAGGCCATCTGGAGAAGAGGGAATTTGCTCTTTCCCCGCTGGAGGGCGGGGCCCCATTTCCAACGGCACTTTTTACTGCCATGAAAACATCATGAAAGAGCACTTTTCCACTTCCCATGATGTGACAGCCTGAAATCTGCCAGTCTGGGATGCTATGCTTTCTAGCTTGCAGGTTCGGTGCATTTCGCTAGTGGCTCACGAACGCTGGGAGGATGGTCTCCTTTCTCCCACCCCTCGAGCCTCCCCTCCGGAGCTCGGGTGCGGAGTGATAGCAAATCTCTCACCTCCAGCTCTTCTGTTGGACCCGCGCGCTTCCCGGATCAGCACACCCACTCCGCGCTGCCCCACTGCTGGTACGTCAGCAATTGTAGCGATGAGTCCATTAGCGAGAGCTCTGCCTGCCTGCTCATACGCACAATCAGACTCGACTATGCGATTCAGTTCGCGAAACGGCCCCCCAAGTCATGGGTATTCACCAGGGTCAGCCCCCTGTCCGCCCCTGTCTTGCGAGCGGAGATTGCTGTCCTCCTGGCGAAGGATGCAATCGAGCCGCTCCTTCCAGCCGAGATGGAGAGCGGGTTTCACAGCCCACACTTCATCATGCCAAAAAGAGCAGTGGGTCACGGCCAATCCAAGATCTGCACGTTTTGAACCGCTGTCTGCACAAGCTGCCGTTCAGAATGCTGACGCAGAAGCGCATCCTCCAGTGCGTTCGTCCTCTGGGTTGGTCTGCAGCATTAGACCTGATGGACTTGTATTTTCATGTCTCCACTCTTCCTCGCCACCATCAGTTTCTGCGGTTTGCGTTTGAAGGTCGAGTTTGGCATTACAAAGTCCTCCCCTTCGGGCTCTCTCTGTCTCCGCGGGTCCTCACCAAGCCCGCGGAGGTGCCTTAGCGCCCCTTCGGCTCAGGCCCCTTCGGCTGAGCACTGACTCAGCGGAGGAGTCACTTGCTGGCCCACTACGTTGTTGGTCTGCCCGCTGGTCAGCCCACGCCTTAGGTAAAGGTGCCTGCTATGCCTGATCCCCACTAGGCGATCCCATATGCTTATTCCGACATGGTTAAGTCCCCCCCCTGGGTGGACCCATGTCTTCCCTCTCCGCTAACCACTTTTTCTATGCGTACTCCCCCTTCTTAGGGCTAGTCCATATGTAAATTCTGCCTGAGGAGGGGAACCGAAGTGCTATACTCCATCACCATAATGACTGTCCCTTAGCTGTTAGAAAGTCTCTTCAGCTTAAAAGGATGGCGTTTGCTCGCTCCAGGTGTGCTTATATGCTGGGATAATTTGCAATGAAGCACAACTGCGCAAGCTTACGCTGCCAATTCATTGGCCCGTTCAATACTCTTTCAGACAAGCGGCTTCTGAACCGAATCCTCCCATACGTGGATTTTCCAAGATCAAATCCACTTATAGCACTTCCGTTCTCCTCATTGGGGAACGAAGGGTTACTTCTGTAACCTCAAACGTTATTTTACAATTAAAATAAGACATTTAATAACTAAAGGTTGGTTAGAATGCACTTAAACATTAGGCTTTGGCGAGCGTTAACAGATGAACCAAGACTGTATTCAGGCAGATAAATGTTTGTTTTTAATCGAAGTGTCAGTGCAAACAAAACAAAACAAAACAAAAAAACAATAAAATAGACCTACAATAAGACTAAAATATGGAAAAACTGACAGATGGTACAGCACCAACAATTATGATTATTAGGTAGGAATTGGTTTAAATTAGAATGCGAGTGTCGTTGATTCAACAACAATAATAATAATAACAATCACCATAATAATAATAATAAATATAATAATAACAACAAGAATAATAATAATAACAACAATAATAATAATTTGTTGTTGTTGTTAAAAATATTTTAGTTATTTTATTAAATTTTCTATGAGTGGATTGCAGCAGCAGAACAGAACAACATAGCTTCAAGTGTTTAACATTTAGTACTCCATAAGAAACTCCTCGTTAGCTTGGCTTTTACCTGCTGCACCTATTTTATTATTACTACTTCACTTTTAGGCTATTTGTGTTGTTGTCGCTTAATTGGTCCACTCTTCTTGCTATGAGGACTTATGCCCATGGCAGAATTAGTTAGACCAGGGGTGCGTTTCCGAAAACCCTCATTAACTATGGTCACAAATTCTGTCGTTTGATTTGGCGTTTCCCAAATCAGTCATTACAACAACCATTCCAAAACTGCGTCGCAACTTAAACGCTTGCTACTGCTACACCTCACAGCTGTATTCAGAAGCAGTTCCTGGCTGTGTTCTATTTCCAGTTAGGCTACCCCCCAAAGCCCTATTCATTTAGAACGCTCCACATTTAAACGAATGATTTAAAAATTAAAACATTAAAGTCATCTTAAATTGGTGTAATTCGCTTTGAAAGTATTTTTACAGTTCAGTTTGAGCGGTCTTCATAATGACAATTTTGTTCCCTTCGCAGTGCCCTTTGAAACCCTTGTAAAGTCTCCAAACTTGTGAAAACTAAAATATAAAGCATAGGTTAATGGTTTTAATTTACAAGTTATTTATCAAGAAATGTATCTGTACTAGGCCTATATGATATGGGCCTGTTAAAACATATCTGCAGTGGTTTGAATACCAAATTATACAATAAAAACTAATACGAAAAAAAAACAAATAAACAATATCCTACTTAATAATAATATTAGGGACGAGGCAGTGGCGCAGTAGGTAGTGCTGTCGCCTCACAGCAAGAAGGTTGCTGGGTCGCTGGTTCGAACCTCGGCTCAGTTGGCGTTTCTGTGTGGAGTTTGCATGTTCTCCCTGCCTTCGCGTGGGTCTCCTCCGGGTGCTCCGGTTTCCCCCACAGTCCAAAGACATTTGGTACAGGTGAATTAGGTAGGCTAAATTGTCCGTAGTGTATGAGTGTGTGTGAATGTGTGTGTGGATGTTTCCCAGAGATGGGTTGCGGCTGGAAGGGCATCCGCTGCGTAAAAACTTGGACAAGTTGGCGGTTCATTCCGCTGTGGCGACCCCGGATTAATAAAGGGACTAAGCCGACAAGAAAATGATGAATGATAATAATATTTATAATAATAAGTAGAATAATTAATATTATTGTTGTTGTTGTTGTAATCATTAATAATATTAGTATTATTACTGTTGTTAAGTAGGGTTAATTTTTTCTTGAAACCTAGCCTAAATAGCCAACTGTAAAGTGCACCATTAAGTTGCATTTGCATTTTACAGTAGGTTTAAGTGGTTTTATGTTATGTAATAGAATATGGAATATTCTCAGTAGTAATATTTGTAGAGGAAATCCATATGTGCCATTTACATACATTTCAAGTACTATAGAAAACAAGTACATGTTTTTACCAAAACAATTACTGGATTTGGAGTGGCGATAGGTAGTGCTGTTGCCTCACAGCAAAAAGGTTGCTGGTTCGAACCTCGGCTCAGTTGGCGTTTCTGTGTGGAGTTTGTGTAACGCTTCTCTTCCTGATGACACAAATCACTTAGGCGGACACAGAAAACTGCGTTCTGCATTGTTTACTCTGTAACAGAAATATATATCCTCTGGGAACAGTATGCATTTAAACATGCATCTAAAAAAACCAAACAAATAGGAAGAAATCACCCCAGCTTATATTAATGTTGTCATTCCAGCTACACATAGCATGAGCAAATTTAACCACATAAAGGTCATCACACACGGCAATCACTCAACAGATTTGATATAAAACATCACTTAATGTTCATATTGGGCTTGTATGTGTTATTAACATGTGTTAAAATACAGAATTTGTCACATTTAGCTGGAGCACATTTTACCTACCGTCTCTCTGTATTCAGAAACAATTTTCTGCTGTAGGCGGGGCTTTGCAGATGAAAGGTGCAAGAAACAATTACACACTGTTGCCACAAGAGGTCTTCCAACAACCACAAAATAAACAAAATAACCCATTTTGGTAAAAGACTAATAAACATCATTTTAACCCTGTTACATTTGCATGTTCTCCCTGCGTTCGCGTGGGTTTCCTCCGGGTGCTCCGGTTTCCCCTACAGTCCAAAGACATGCGGTACAGGTGTATTGGGTAGTCTAAATTGTCTGTAGTGTATGTGTGTGTGTGTGGATGTTTCCCAGAGATGGGTTGCGAAGGGCATCCGCTGCGTAAAAATGTGCTGGATAAGTTGGCGGTTCATTCCGCTGTGGCGACCCCGGATTAATAAAGGGACTAAGTCGACAAGAAAATTAATGAATGAATATTGGATTTTGAGTGTGCGTGTAAAACAGCATAAGCTAATTTGCACAAAAAACTTTTACTCGTTTAGAGTCTCTTTAAGGACGCTTTACGTTAACATGTTTCTAATGATGGCTCTGCCCGCAATTACGGTTTTCGGAGACACTCGCCAATACATTGTTCTTTATTTTAGTAGCCTAAACAGCTTGATAACGATCTCAACAACAACTTATATCTTAATGCCATCGTTTTAAAATTGAAATAGGCTAAGTGATACAGGCTATTTGTGAATCTTTTAATTAAATATGTATTTGAATTAAAAAAATCCTTATATAAGTGCTGGACGTAAAACCATCAAAGATAGTTTTAATGTTCAAAGTACCATTAATGCTTTGGCTATATCAAGAAGGTTAATCGATATCTCCAGGGTGTTTTCTTCGTATTGGAGCTCATTTTGTACCTAATATTATTTTGTTAATTTGACACACAGTTCATATTTAAGCACAGATGTCTTTTTTAGTGATATTATTTTGACACAATTATGAAAAATTTACAACATTCATAATGTTGGCTACGATGAACGGCACAAATTCTGTTCATCTGTTTTCTTCGAATATCAGCGTCATTTATTAAAGTATTTAACACCACATTAAATGACCTTCATTTATCACATTTAGTTAATATGTTAGTATTTTTATTGGTGGTTAAGAGATGATGGGAAAATGGCATGGTATTTCAGTCAATAAACACTTTGCCCACAGTTATAGTTATATGTTGGAATTGTTGAAATTACTTAAAAATAAAATGCACGTGCTTTGATTCAATACTACTAGTAAAAATAAAAATGATAATAGTAATAATAATATTAATAGTAATAATAATAACATGAATTATTATTATTCTATAACTTATTTAGGTGTTTATAATTTTTAAGTGTAAATTGCTCAACAACATTAAATGATTTTAGAATATTTTGAGGTTAAATTTATGTTGCCCAGAAATATTAACTGTGAAAACAGCTTATAGCGTTTATTTTGATGTAACTTAGTTTTCACAAGACAGGATATTCTATAAATATTTTATCAATAGATAATATGGCGCGATAATTGCCAATATTGCAGCTTAATTTAATCAATTTAGCCTAGTTTTTGTAAGCAATGTTAATGTTTAAGGTGCTTGACGTTTATTGGCCCAATCCGAATCTCCTCGTTAGCTTGACTTGCACGTACTGCCCCTTTTTTACTTAACTATTGTTTTTGTTGTTGTTGCTTGTCATATCCGCTTTGTGATATGAGTATTACTAGCTACTGCTGAACTACTTAACCCAGACAGATTTTTGCTGATAAAACATTTGTACATCGGCAACATTTGATCGCGACAGTACATTAAGTGGCCACATTTGATCGTGACACATCGATAATGTAAAAGCTGGCTGGAGCGAGCGCAACAAAAAAGTGTTCCCAAATCATTACAGTCATGGCAGAAGAGGACGACTTGTATGACTTTCTTCACAATCGTGGGGTGCCAGAGGACACGGTAAACCGCATGATTGAGCAAAAGCTGATTAAAACACTTTCATGTTCATGTGTGGACAAACATGTTTGTACATTTATCATTATTAGCCATGCCTATTTGCATCCCTACGTCTTTTATTCGGCATGTGTTATTATTACTAACGCTGCACGGATCCCATACACATTCGCCATCATTTATTAGTACATCCTTGGAACAGGTTCAATTCTTATGTCCTATATTAAAAGCGCACACCATTTTAACTAACTACCGTAAGAAACATTATATAAATAAGATGGCAAATAGTGTAACCTTTCAACCGGACATTTGCATGTTCATTAGTCGGGTGATTAATTAATATTAAATAAAAAAATAAAAAAACGCTTAGAATAAAGAGTGGCAAATATGCACTGCTCCTCAGTTATTGTATGTTACTTTAAATTTATGATGAATGAAGGAAGTATGATGAAAAGAAATCACCATCTATAGGCTAGACTACTTATCACAGTCTGTTATTCGTTCGTTTAATCTCATCACCCAAATGTATTGTGATTTATTTAGCATAAAAAACTGGCTTACACACCACCTACTTTAATTTAACATATATTCTAAATATCAACTAGTTTGGGGGGTGCACCCTTATATCACTATTTACAAAGGGTTAGGGTTAGATTTACTAAGTCAATGTATGTATGTAAAGTAAAAAGTAAAGTAAAAGACTTATATCTTGATATGAGATTATCCCATATCACTATACAGTATCACTACTGTAGCCTATAATCTTTTTTGTTTCAACTGCAGCTTTTGTGCATACCTAAATGTGTACATTTATATGTTCATAGATTGACCAATCAACAGAATTAACAATGGATGACAACACATTGGAGATTTCTCCCAGCCCTTGGTGATAGGGTTGCCTTAAGGCATTACTGTGACGACGACAGCAATCCTCTTAAACGATAAAGAAAACTAAATCTTCAACAAAACCTAATCAAGAATATGAAAGTTGGACATACCTTAAAATTCCCGAAGGATGACAGTGAAAAAGAGGAAAGTGGGAGCTCAAAAAATTTGGTTTATAAATTAAAATGCTTGTAAAGACACAAGACGGATTGAAACTGCATCGTGTGAACATCATTCATGATATGGTGGAACAGTTCAAAGATGACAGTGTTGTGAAGGCCAGACTGTCAGTTATCTTTGTTGATGAATGTGGAATTGATGCATCAGGTGTTGCACGGGATGCATATTCAGGTTTTTTGGAAGCTTTTTTCCTGAATTTAGCAGAAGGGGAAATGGAGTATGTCCCAACACCTCAGCCTGAGTATGGGAAAGAAGAATGAGAAGCAGTAGGTAGAATTCTACTTAAAGGATACCAGGATCATGGATTTGTTCCTTTAAAACTGTCAATGGCCTTTGCAATCTGTCTGCTTTATGGGGAGAACAAAGTGACACCAGATATGCTGACTGAATCTTTTCTCAGGTTTGTATTGTAGCATTGTTGCCAATAGTAGCTATATAGGTAAAAGTATATTAGTATATACAATAAAATGGTACCGCATGCTAAATGAACCTTTAAATAGAATATTAATTCCAGTAGTTTTCCAGTAGGCACTGTAATTGGTCTGTTTTAAACATTCTTTTTTTATTTAAGGTTTGTCACACCATTTGAGAACCATTTGATATAGTTAGCTCTGTGCAAGAAGGAAGAGAGTATGACAAGGATGACTAACTCGACATGCTTTTCAGAATGGGTGCGCACAATGAACCTGATGGAGATGCCATAAAGGAAACCATCAGACTGCACACAAACAACTTATTCAGGAGCCAATATATGCCCTTAAAATGATGGCTGTTAGTGCTCTGTGTGCTTTACAAAGTCTGATTCCATCTGTGTCTGCTGTTGTAGCACATTATGCATCCAAAATTCCAACAGTAAAAGGCATTATTGGATTGCTAAAATTTTGTGAGACTCAGCCTTCACACAGCAAAACCAGTTTTTAAAGCTGTTCATTAGATCGCTTGAGAAAGAAAAGCTGCATAAATTTCTACGCTTTACCACTGGGGCTGATAATATCTGTGTTTCACACATTGATGTTAATTTTACGGATGTCAGAGGTTTACAGAGGTAACCGGTGGCACATACATGTGGTCTGTTGTTGCAGAGACCCTGCATTTACAGAACCTACTCAAAATTTTGTAGAGATTTTTGAGTGTCTTAGATGCCAACTACCTAAAAATGGATCTGTTGTAAAGACAAGGTAACATGTTCTCCATGTAAGTTGGCGATATAATAACTATCCTTTTTATAGACTGGGATCATTTGTGTTTTCAGGGACAAACCTTCAGATATCATATGTCTTACAAGACATTTCAGTTTTGAAAATCATATTGTGTCATATTTATTACACTTAAGTATTACCCAAATTAGAGTCCTAGAACTTGACTCCTCTTGACTTGAGGTACAGTCCCACTAATGCTTTGTTATGGTTTGTAGAATGCCACTTGTTTTCTTTTAAGGCAGTTTTGAAATGTATTTGAACTAGAAATAGAAAAAGCCTACCTGCAATATTATTTACATTTTGTGTTTCATGGTCAGTACCTCTTGGTACATGTTTTCATGTCCTTGGAACAACATTTGCAAGTGCAAAGCAGTACTGAAATAGAAATGTGTTAAGTATTCACACTGAATGATTGTTGAATAAATACTGGTAGGCTATACTTCCAACTGTATTTATTTCATTATTTGTGCAGTATACATTGCCAGACCTATACATGCAGCAAGTTACACTTCAATAAGTTTTTAAAACAACAGGAATTTAAAATCAACTATTTACACTACCATGTCCAAGTGTTAAGAAATATTGGTTAATAGCTTTACAATTTAAATCACAAGCTCCTACACAAATGAACTACTCAAAAAGGACTGAAGTTAATATATCTTATTTCAGATTATACTGCTATTCCAAGATACAGTAAATAAAAATCACAACACGTGTAGTATCTCTTGCCTTAGTGTAATGTACAGGGCCCTTCCACTCTCTGCATCCTCTGGGACGTCGAGATGAAGTTTATCCATTATGAAACAACAAAGTTCAAAAACTGTGTCACATGGGTGCGTCAGTGTTACACACTATTCTTGGCAGTTTTGAACATCAGCTGGGTCACATCAATAGATATGATCAGTTGACCCATAAATATGAGGAGCCATATACATCACAGCCAGTCGTCCATGCGGTGCTGATTGCGTTGTACTCGTATGCGGTGTGTGTTCCACATCTGCGCAAAATTGCCAAGCTCATAAAAAAGAACAGTTAAGAGACCAATCTTGTATGAAAAACTACTTTATAAAGAGTAATCTTCTAAAAAGTTACACAAATAGGTTGACTAAATAACAAATGCGCATGCCATATTTAATCAATAACTCTTTATTGGCAAAATTAAAATTACACTTCTCATATTATCCTACCTAACACACACACACACACACACGTGTGTTAAGATAATAATGTTACCATGTGAAAGGATTGATAAGACTGATAAAAACAGATTGTACAGTAGAAAACTAGAATGTCACAACTATTTACAAAAAACAAACCTCTGTGTGCGCGTTTATGTGTGTGTGTGTGTGTGAGAGAGAGAGAGAGTAAGACTGTAATGATAATAATGATGTCAAAATTACCGGTATTTTGAAATGAATTTGTGAATGCTCTTTTCCAGGAAAAATTCCATAACGTCCTCGCCTGTGTGGACAGCGCTTTTTTGAATATACCAATAAAGTCATTCCAGAAATTTTTAATATATTTACCGGTATTACTGTGTGAAAGGGGCTATTGACACCCGAAGTGTGTTGCTTATGTCCAGTCTACTCCTTTGCCTTGTTTTGGTGGCTGTCACTTTGAGGTTGGGAAGTAGGGCTCAAACTCTTTTAACAGCGAAGACTGGTGATCATGCACCAGCTTCAGTCTCACACAAAATCCTCGCTAATGTTTGAAACAAGTCCAATATGCCTCTGTTCATGCGCCGTCCCCACAAATTCAGTTTGGCTTTAAATGCAGCTACTTTAGCTGCCAACTTAAAGATAATTCATTCTTGTGTGGCTCGGTACTGATTGATCCACGGACCGGTACCGGGACCACTGGATTACATTATTTAAAACTTTACTTGTGTAGGAACTCAGCCATTTTCTAAGCAGAGATCAGCAGTCATGGAAGCCTCCTTCTTAATTATCACCCGGAGCTTAATTCCAATACACACTCTTTTTCCCCCTTTATAAAACAAAGAATGTGTTATCACCATGTGTTACTAATTAATGGCCCATCATGGAAATCCAGCCATTTTGCCCTCACATGACTACGTAAATTAAATCTTACACCCAAAGGAAGAAAAGACATATGTATGTCTCTTCGAGTGTGTGATCTCACATCCCTCTTCCTGTCCGGAGTAAACAGCTCTCTGATTGTCTCGGCACAAAAGCCTGCATGATTTTCGGACATTTCACATTTAAAAGTGTGTTTTGCTTTAATGTTTATTGCTAATAGTTGTGTATGTTTTACTATGTATGTAAGCAAGTGTATTCACTAAAAGGTGCATGTAAATGAAACGTTGTAGCATGTGTAATGCATGTAATTAACTGTATTTGATAAAGGCTGTGATGTTTGGTGCTAAACTGAAGCTATAAGGCTTAAGAGAACATTGGTTTAAATGATTAAACTATATTTGCAGATAGTAGTTAATTACAGAGCTTATTTGAATTTTTGATAACAGTAAGTAGGCGACACAGTGAGAAGCCCCTGTCTGCAGCCTGCAGATCTGGGCGGGGATGAATGTGGGCCGGGGCTGCACATTCAGCCACGCCCACCTGTAATTTCATTGGTTAGTGGAAACGTAATGGCGTGAATGCCCACTATGTGACGTCAGTAAACAGGAAATGCATTTACAACTTCTTAAATATTGTTTTTATTGTTAATAAACACAAAAATACACAAAAGTGGACATTCTTGCTGAGTGTTTTATATGTTAATTATGTTAACAGTTATGTGAATTTCATATGGGTATTTCTCCTGCTAAAAAATATTATAAAAGACTCAAAAGACTTTTTTCACAATGGTGTCACTTAAGAAATGCAGTGATTTTAATTCTGATATTTTATTGGTTTATTATTTTGCATCAAAATGCTATTGCATATTTACAACAAATAAAGACAGAGTCTGAAAAAATAAATAAATAAAAATGCAGTGTTTTTAGTTCAGTTTAATTTTTTACCTTTGAATGGGAGAGTTCTCTGGAAAATTTACAATTGAAATTATTAAAATTATACTTTGATTTAAGGCTATTCAAAATATTGGCCATGTGTCCAATTGTTTCTCTTTCAATACTGCACTGCTTTGAGTTTTATTAAGAGCAGGGATAAGATATTATTTATTAAGGGAAGTATATGTTTGTAACCTTTTTACTTATTAAATCAGATCATTTCATCATATAATGGATTTATTTTTACTTTGATGCTGCGATGAATATAAACATATATTATCTGTTATATGTAAATGTTCCAGCATGAGTAAATTGTTTTATTAATTTTTTTCATATTACATGGTGTGTCATCTATGGATGCAATCAATTTCATAACTTATTATTTATTAATCCATTAAAGTTTTGTTCAGTTTCTCCATTTGAATGAAGACAGTGCTCTGCTGCCACCTACTGGGTGGTTTTAATATCTGTTCTACATTTTAATTAACAAGTTACAAATAATTTTATAATCTAATATTACTGAATTAAAATGCAGTCTTCTTGGTTTTATTTTTGTAATATTTGTAAATACAGGGTAAATACTTTAATACCACTTTCTAACAACCCTTCTGGATCCATTTCTGCACTGTAGATCTTTAAAAATATTTTTTATAATGATTTTGTTTGGTTATTAAGAGTCACATACAACATTGTTATTCTATTTCATTTGATTAGAATATTAAATACACTTAATATTATATTAATAGGGTGGCACAAATGGACAGTTTTATTTATTACTTATCTATCAGGACACAAATTAATGAAAATAAATTTGACATTAAGAAGTGCAGCACTCGTGTAAACTTATGAATTTTTTATTTGACAAATGCTGATAAATACATACCAACTTCATCTTCAGTAAAACCATCAACACAAAGCAATACACTCTGTTGAAAGTCCCTCTTTCTCGGTTCAAGTAAAAATCTGGCAGATCTGTGTTTTTTTTAGATGTCAGATGTCTCACCTACAGAACATCTGTGTATGCACATGCACACATGTACAAAAGGAAGACTGACAATTTATAGAAAATAATAATAATAATTTAAGATACAGCAGTTGGTAATTATTATTACCTTTAATAAACATAAAAACAATTATATATTTTTTACTGGGAAATTCCACAACAGAAGTAACAATCTGCTGAGCAATATATTGGGAAGTCATTTGTTGAACAGAATGCTTGCAGGACCCCCCTCTCGCCATACCCAATTGACAAAGCACTTTGTCAAAGTATATGGCACTCTGATTGATGACACCTAAAAAAAAAATCAAGTACATATTTAAGCAAGACACAAGTTAAAAGTAACGGAGTACTGTAAAAAGTGCTTGGCATATTCTGTACTCTTTATCATGTATACACACACACACAGCCTGCTTCTTGAATTTTGGATTACTGACAATGGCTCGGCGAAGCAGTGGCGCAGTAGGTAGTGCTGTCAACTCACAGCAAGAAGGTCGCTGGGTCACTGATTCGAACCTCGGCTCAGTTGCCGTTTCTGTGTGGAGTTTGCATGTTCTCCCTGCCTTCGCGTGGGTTTCCTCCGGGTGCTCCGGTTTCCCCCACAGTCCAAAGACATGCGGTACAGGTGAATTGGGTAGGCTAAATTGTACGTAGTGTGTGTGAATGTGTGTGTGGATGTTTCCCAGAGATGGATTGCGGCTGGAAGGGCATCCGCTGCGTAAAAACTTGCTGGATAAGTTGGTTTTTTCATTCCGCTGTGGCGACCCCGGATTAATAAAGGGACTAAGCCGACAAGAAAATGAATGAATGAATAACAATGGCTCAGCAGGTCCTGGATGTCAGTGAGAGTCGCAGAAATGTCCCATCACCATCCTGTGTGACAACTCTCAGTAGGATACACTGCAGGATCTCAGGCGGCATCTG
Organism: Danio rerio; assembly: GCF_052040795.2. Lineage (NCBI taxonomy): Eukaryota > Metazoa > Chordata > Actinopteri > Cypriniformes > Danionidae > Danio > Danio rerio. The sequence continues at coordinate 35,122,931 of NC_141038.1, forward strand.
TGCAAAATAACCAACAATCATCAACATGTCGCTTAACATACAGTATATTAAAGTTAAACTCAAAGAATTAAATATGTTTGTACTAGGCATGCCCCCTCCTCACATTCCCCTTTGCATAAGTTTCATTCATGGATTATAAAGTAAACAAAAAAAAAGAGAACATGAAGTGTAAATAAATATATATAAAAATAAAATAAAAGCAAAAATCTATTAAAACAAAAAGAGAGAAAGAACTGAGGTAAAATAAAATAAAACAGAGAATATGCTCCACAAGAATCATAGTGATAAATATATATATATGCAAATGATCTGCAAACAGAATGTAGTATAGATCAGTAAGTTAAGAATCAAGTTTTATATTGTACATATTTAGCATTAACATTACCAGAATATGTAAATTAGAGAACATGCCACAAAGAAAAATATATTTTGTTATCTTTGATATCAATAAACTTCATGTGATGGACTGTGTTGCTCGAAACTCTTTAAAGTTTACATTATTCTTCTAAGTGAATAAAACCACCAACTGTTTGATCAACCTGGAAAACGCCAACCCTAACACAGAAAACATTTTTTTAAAGGCTTTAAAACTTCATATCTCCTTAAAGGCCTTTAATTAAATAAATTACACATAATACGTAGCCCGTGAGGTGTACTGCACTATAATTTAACAATTTAGGCTACATGACAGAAGACGTGTACTTACCATGCAGAGATGAAAACCGGAATCGAAAGCATACATTACATCAACGTCAATATGTTTCCGTGAACCAATGAAAAACTTGTAGGCGGAGCGACATGTTCAGTCCCGCCCAATATGCAGCCCCGCCCCGTATTCAGCCCCGCCCCGATCTGCGGGCTGCAGACGGGTGTACTTGGACACAGTGGCACTGTAGGTAGTGCTGTCGCTGAACAGCAAGAAGGTTGCTGGATTGCAGGTTCAAACCTTGGCTGGGTCAGGTGGCATTTCTGTGTGGAGTTTGCATGTTTTCCCCGTGTTCACATGGGTTTCCTACAGGTGCTCCGGTTTCCCTCACAGTCAAAAGACATGTGGTATAGTTGAATTAAATAAGCTAAATTGGCATAGTGTATAAGTGTGAGTGTATATGGAGTTTCATATGCTGGATAAGAAACAAACAAACACATATGAGCCTTCATGAACGGCTACTGCGTGCCCCTTGGTCCGTGACTCCGTGTCTCACAGCTTGCTTGAAACTGGCAGGTCTGTCTTGCCTTCGGAAAGCATGGGCTCTCATGAATAATTAAGCAGCCGGCTCTTCTCATAGGATAAGAAAACTCCGCTATGAATAATAATGAGAAACCGACGCGTCATCATTGCACTTGCAGTACTGCGCTACGTCGCCGATTTTGATCCCGCCCCAAAAATCATTTTAAACCCGGAAGCTGAAATTAGCTGACAAAAGCTCAAAATTATCCAGTTTTTCCCACAATTAAAGCTGACAGGTTCTAACATTGTCTTAACTGATGCTCAACACACACATATCTGTTAATATTAAATAAAAGTTCTCCAGGGTGTCCTGAACCTTTAAGTAAAGTAACCATCTATTGCGACACCTGTGATCTGCGCTGCCTCTCCGCTGTGTGGAGTAGTACCACCTTACCTCAGTGCACACCAGCATCAGCGTCCTCTCCAAACTTTAAGTGCTTTTGGAACCCCCTCGGCTCAGGTCCAGATGGAGAATCTTTCTGTGGCCATAGGACCAGCCTGCGTTCATCTTCAACGACCGACAAACGGCAGCTGCCTTTGTTTATTAGTAAACTTTCTGTTTGAGCAAATTCTGACTCTGTGTTCTGTCCAGTTCATGACAATAATGCAATGGATTGCAAAACAAAACATGAGATAATTGAGACATGCACAGGGAACATAGGTGACAATGTTTGTTCGTGTCAGAAAAATCTAAATTTTTGTATCATCACTGCCAATGAGTAAGGTCTAGCTGTGTGTTCCAAATAAGATAAATTCCCATCTGAAGGGTACCTTGGAGTGAAACAAAAATATCCAAGAGTCGTTCCAAACCAAAGTACTCAAAACTCGCCACTTCATAGGGCCTTCCTTTTGTCTAACCTAAAGGTTGACAAATTTCTATCTTAAAATTGGTAAAGCGCAGGGATGTTGTCACAGAAAGACAACTGTAGTTTGACCTTACAAATAAATGTAAGTATAGTATTTTTTTAGGCAAGTAGTGTAATATTTTTGAGTTTTAAATACAATAATAATAAAACAAATAAAAATTATATATACAAACATACACAGTCTGTACAATAAATAAATCAATAAACAAATAAAGTGGAGCATGCAGATTGTTCATCCCAGGCATGTATAATGGGCTTCAGCTTCAAAGAGTGTGACAAACCTCTATATTGTCTCATCAGATTATGCAGACATGTGTTCCAAAGACAAGCTTATTTGGTCCCCTACACCCTTCATCCCTTCGAAGCGGTCACTCCGGAGGGTAAACCATTCGAAGGGTTTAGGGCATAGGGATGAGCTCTTCTGAATGAAACGCAGTGTAGGTCTGCTGATTCGCGCACTAATCCAGAACTAGGCACCCCATTCGGCAGCAATTGTACGGCCCGACTGCGAGTGCAGAAATTAAAAATTAAAAATCACAATAAAGTTAATTTTTTTTCCTAAGGTTTGCTCTGACATTAGATTAAAATTCAATACCCAAACATGCGAAATCGAAAAATAAACAGAGTGACAGTTATCTGTTGTTGAAATTTGAAATGCATTTTTCATTTGTTTAATTTTGACAGTGTGAATTGAACATAGCACTGCAAAGCATTACACAGTCCTAATGACAAAGATACTTTAAAAAACTTCAAATATGTTTCAGCTATTATTTTGCTATCTTATTAAATTAATTATAGATGTTTTGTCTATAAATTATAGACAATTTTGTGTAGACTCAAAGTCCTCCTATGTTCCACACACTTCCATCATCACTTTTTGTGTTTTTTCAAAGAAATCTTAGATAATTTGGATGGTCCAAACCTCGTAATATGAATGAGATTTACAGTTTTACATTACATACATACAACTTATGTGCATGATTTATGTAGCATAATACTATGTGCAATAAAAACAAAATAAATACAAATAATTATGGCTAAATCATACTATTATATTATATTAGATTATATCATATTATATTTTCACATAATATTATACTATGTTCTGCTAGAATTTGCAAGCCAATTCTTGATAGGTTTGATAATAAGGTTGTGCCTGGAACAAGGTTTTTCACTGGAACACTGGTGCTCTCTGTCATTGTATGAATGTATATTTGTCACACGCCAAGCGATATTATTACTACATAATGATTTATCATTATTATTTTTACTATTATATAATAATAATAAGTGTTATTACACACACCTACAAATGTAAACACATACATGTTGACAAACATTAGTAGACATGACTTAGAGCAGTACATTATTTTTGGGTCATGAGATACTTTTTAGAATTCTTTTCCGGCATGAAAATAATGATATAACACTTAGGTGCAAAAATACACAAAAGAACACCATAACTAGACGCTAAAATTGCAAATATCTCCACAGCAACGGTAAATTTCCCTGGGGAACTGACATAAGCTGGGATAAATGTAATCCAAACAGCACAGAAAATAAGCATACTGAATGTGATGAATTTGGCTTCATTAAAATTATCAGGCAGTTTTCTAGCTAAAAAGGCTAAAATGAAGCAAAAGGCAGCTAAGCACCCAATGTAACCCAACACACAGCAGAAATAAACAACTGAACCCAGATGACATTCTAAAATAATCCGGTCGCGATATAGCCATGTGTTCTTCACTGGATACGGGGATGCTGTGGTCAGCCAAGCTATGCAGACACCACCCTGTAGGAGTGAGCAAATAAACACACCCAATCTTTGTTGAGGGGGGCGAAACCAACGAGCTGTGTTGTTACCTGGCAGTGTGGATTTAAAAGCAATAAGAACCACTAGGGTCTTACTGAGGAGACAAGATAGGCAGAGGGCAAAAGTTAAGCCAAAAGAAATACGTCTAAGAGGGCATGCCCAGTGTGATGGCTGACCAAGAAAGGTTAGTGCACATATGAAACAGAGAGTGAGAGAAATCAACAACAAAAAGCTCAATTCTGAGTTATTAGCACGAACAAGGGGTGTGTCACGATGACGGAAGAAGACCACACCAACACTTATTGCAGCAACTGCACCCAATATGGCAATAGCTGCCAGGACCATACCGAAAGCCTCCAAGTATGAAAGGAACTCAATCTCCTTTGGAACACAATAGTTGCGATGCTTGTTGGACCAGAAGTCTTCAGGGCAAAGCAAACATTCAGCTTGATCTAAAAATCGATGCATAAAGAGCGTAAAGTAAAGAAGTGTTTTGATAAAAGTTAACTGATGCAATAACAATCATTGTGTGTGCCAGTCTGATAATACCAGTTGTGTTGCTGATACTCCCCTCTGCACAAAGCATACAGTCATAGCAGCACACAGGCTGACCCTCAAGTCTAACCTTTCTGTACCCTGGTGGACAGCTAGCAGAGCATACAGACACTGGCACCTGTGAGAAACAGGTGCATTACTATGACAATTGATTGTATGCTTGATAGTGGCAACAACATCAAATAAACAAACAAACAAAAGACAATTACTCAATTAAATTATGTTGTTAGCAAAAAGATAGTTGGTTCAATTTTTGGCTGGACTAGGATGCCTTTGTGGAGTTTGCATGTTCTCTTTGTGTCTGTTTCCACCACAGTCCAAAGATATGCTATATAGGTAAATTAAAATAACAAAATTTTCCATAGTGTGTGAATGGACATGTGTTTGGATGTATCCCAGCACTGAAGCGGGTTGTACTCTAGGTGCTGTGCTGTGACTGGAAAGGCATCCACTGTGTGAAAAATTCTGCTGTGGCAACCCTTGATAAAGCAGGGAATAAGCCGAAGGAAAATGTGTAAATAAAATTTATTTGATTACATTTTCCAAATGACAAGTAACTGAAAACCAAATAAAACCATACATGAAATGTCTAAAATCAATGTGTGTCAAGCCTTGGATAAAAGAAAATTCATTTATGTAAAGATGTCTTGTTAAACACCATAAAATGATAATGATATTAAAATTAGTCCATTCAGAATAAGGGTGATTACTACTAACACATTTAGATGCTACATAATTTTACCTTGTTTGTTCCCCCATGCCAGACGATTTTGTTCTGGTTCAGCACTAATTGTTGTCCTTTGGGTAAAGAGGAGTCAAAGCGACCCACTGTAATATACTGTACTGGCACATCATCTCCCCCTTTTTGCCAGTTCACTATGTCATATGATCCAACAGGGTCTCCATTTTCATCAAAGTAGATGAGATCTCCAAACATGTTTGTGTAATTCACTTTTCTCAGGACCTCAATTACCTAGAGAAGATTAATGCAAAGATGTGATTTGGCATAACATATAACAACAGGTCTAGATCCAAAAATACTAAAAGTATTAAAATATACTATATTAAAGAAATTTTAAAACAGATAATGTAACACAAAAAGAAAATTATTTTAATCTCTGGATTTGTTTTTTAAATGTACAAACAGTGAAGCTTATTATTTTACCTGCCAGGGCTGCAGATTGTGGATATCAGGACACTGCTGTGTCAAGGCAGATCTATGCTCTCTTTGACACAGAAGCAGATTATGTAGTGCATGTGCCACAGTGTAGACAGCTTTGTACATGTTATATGTCACTCTGAGCTGAGACACATCATTAAAGATGCTCTGAGTGTCCTGCATTCTCTCCATGCCAGTACAGCTGTGGCTATAATTTACTGGATCCATTGTGGATGAAGTGGGAAGACTTGTGTTTAATGTGCACTGAAACTGGGTTTCCCAGAACTCTCTTGCAAAGACATTGTATGGGTCAGCTAGGGGCTGTATGCTGTCAAGGAAATGTTTGAGGCCAGGTATCTCAGCTCGGCGAATAGCAAACCCAATGGTGCCACTAAGTGAGGGAAAGTTTTCTTTAGTGGAGATAAGAGTGGATGTCACCCACGCTTCACTGGCAACCCACTGCTTCCCGGTCACATTCTGCAAGACTATTTCATCAACTACTGGCTTGATATCCTCTTCAATAGCAAAAGCCACCAACACATGAGCTGAAGAATCACGAATTGTCCTGACTATGTCTTGCAACTGTTGTTGAGTTGGCAGTTTGGGTATGATTATTCTATAAGACACACATACACCCAACTGTGTCACTGCAGCGGTGAAAAGATCTATGCCGGTGCGGCCATAAGCATCATCGGCCCCGACTGTGCCCACCCAGGTCCATCCAAAGTGCTTCACCAAACGAGCAAGAGCATTTGCCTGATTTACATCACTGGGAATTGTGCGAAAAAAATAAGGGAACTGATGCTTATTACTCAGGCAAGCACATGAAGCAAAATAACTCACCTGAAGCAAAGATTTGGGCAAAAAATTAGGATAATTGAACAAAAGATAATTCAAAGTGAATTTCAATACAGAGTTCCTTAATTTCTAATTATTTTGCCTAGCTGATCTGCCCTCACCAGCGGGATATGGAAAAGGTTGAGGAGTCTGGAAATGGCCATTGACAGAGTGGATCCAGAGTCCCCAATAATGATGGGGATGCTCGGGGAAGAGCACATCTCTGAGCTACTCCTCTTCATGGGTTGAGAAACTACAGACAATGCAGTCCTAAGAGACAGCGCTATCAGCCCACATGTGTCATACAATCTATAGCCCAGTGTGATGTTTGGGAGAAGAGTGGGGTTCCGGTTGATCTCTTCAATGAAGAAAATCATTGCCTGAGACCAGCGGAAAACGCGCATGTTAAACCTGTAAAAAAAAAATACAAGTATTTGTTTATTCTCAAAACAAAACAAAAAAACTCTTAAAACAGTTTACAATAAATTCAAAATTAACAATAGTGCACTTTATAGTATTCTTTGTATAAGAACTACAGTTTTTTTTTTTTTTACATTACCCCCAACATTTCCTCTGGTCTGGCTGATTCCTAAAATTTAACTCCTGGTCAATGCCTTTGGAATGAATAGGAAACATGCCTGCGAGAATTACATCACCCTCCTTGTGCACAACAGTCAAGTCTAATTCCTTCCAGAGTTTACAATTTGCCTCTGAGTTGGACTGAATAGGGTAGAATAAAAAAAATACCAAATGTATAGCTCGGAGGACTGGCGTCTTCATTTCAGTCTCTACAATGTGTTAAGATAAGCCTCAAATAGAAACTGGAGCTCTGGGCAACTTTATATATAAACTGGAATTGCACTCTGCAGGGACATGAAAGGAGGACACACATACACGAACACACACAAACACACCTGTTTACTGTACAATACAAAAGGTACAAACCTTTTTCAATGCTCAAGAGAACACTTTTTGTTTGCATTAATAAAAACAAAATAAAAACACATTAGCCATGTCTTTTAAATATTTTCAAAACAATATTCTATCAGTGTATACTGACAAAAACTGTTACACAAGATATATAACAAACGATTGATAAAGACACATCTGTCGCCCCATCACTGAACCTTGACGCTACTGTCTGTGAATTAAAAATTGCATTGAAAAAATGGGCAGGAAGAGGCAATCACGTGCAGTTTGCTGAACTAATTGCTAAAGTTTTAGGGAAGCTGAGTAAAAATGTGTATTGACACATTTAATAGCTTAGGGTATAGACTAAAACAATAATGGACGACGCAGCACTGCCTTCTTCCATTGAAGAATTTGGCCCTAAACTCCTCATTTAACTGAACTGTTTTAAAGTCTTGCTAAAATAAATAAAAGCATTTGTATTTATAAACACACTATAAAATACTGTACAATATACTTAAAAACAGTGTGACTTAGTGTGTTCAATCATCTAATCATACAATAAATTATGTATAATTAAATATAATTGGATTGCTGGTATACTTATTTGTTATCTTCAAAGGGGTAGACACAGCATTTGTAAAATATAAAAAATAACATAAACAATGTATTTCTTCAAAAGTTGTTTTTATTATTGTTATTATTTAACAATCAGCTGGGACAACTTTTCATCATGAAAAAAATCATGCGTCTATATTAGCAAAAATAAAAATAAATACATTGAATGATTTCTAATTATCAACAGGTATGTTGGGATGTATAAAAATATTTACACATTCCACACCTGGCACTATACAAAAAATATGCATTTACAATAAAATGTAAGCAGCAGTATTAATACATCAACAGATATCTGCCAGCTGCTGCATCATTGCAATTTGTTTCATTATTAGTTAGTATTTTTTTTCTTTGCCTGTTTTCTTTTGGTTTATATGATGCCTTAATTATGCAAAATAAGATAAATTTACATAAATTATAATGTTTATTTGGAACTTTTTCAAAGCCACTGTAAATTATGTGTTTTAAATAAATATGTTATGAATACAATGTAAGGTTTTTTATGTGTTCTACAATATTCTGTTTCTAAAACATCAGTCACTGATGTCACTGCCGCTGTTTGGTTGCCTCGCTGCGTGTGTTTGGAGTTTAGATTCGCAATTTACCTTTTAATCATAAAATACTTCCTCATTCGCTAAATATTTGTCTCTCCTACTTTGGGTAAACAAACCCATAATACATTTATACAAACAAATCTGCTTTAAAACGTTCTGTCCTTCGAGCATCCGCTTGTTGTTTGTAGCTTTAGCCTGCTAGCACCGCTAGTCAGCTAAAGCTACCACTAACCTCTTCCATTCACTCATTTTCTCACTTACTGGCCTTGCTCTTCACCCTGTACAATGTTGCTTGTGTGTCTGTCCTTGAGAGCAGGAGAAGCATCGATGGAGGCGTTGGAGGTGGAGGTGGAAGCAGTGGAGTCCCAGATTCGCTCCCTCGAGGTAAAGCGGGCGAAGCTGCTCGTTGTACCCTATGCTACGGCCACCTCATCTGAGGTAAGAGAACGATACAACCACAACACTCCCTCTACCTCAACCCCGCATGTTCCTCTGTCCAGGCCCAGTGCACCTAGGATCCGGTTCACCCAGGTGTCGTTCAGGCCGACACCCGGCTGCCACGGTCCCTGAGTGCAGCCGCGTAAGGTGCTTACAATGTCCCGGGGCAGAACGTCTACTTCTCCCGTGTTCGAGATCTCCACAGAGAACTATTAGATTATTAGATCAAAAAATAAGCGTGAGATTCGGCGTACGCAGTGTTTCATACATCTGAATTTTTTTCTGCGTACGCACATTTACAGCTTTGTGCGTATGCAATGTTTTAGTAAGATTTCTACGCAAGTCTTCGTACATGAGGCCCCAGATGTATGAAACACTGCGTACGCCGAATCTCACGCATACTCTTTTGTACATCCGAATGACCGTGAAACTGAGCGCAGCATGCACGAGCACAAAACCCCTCCCTGCCTTCTCCCCCGTATGAATATGCTAATGACTATGCTAATGGAAAAACCCAACGGAAAAGCAATGGCAAAATCAAGCAAAAAGAGAAACTTTGAACAGAATGTGAATTGGAGGTGCTGCTTTCAGAGGTAGACCGGAGAAAAGCGGTGTTATTTGCAAGTTTGTTCTCCGAATTAACAACAAAAGAAAAAAAATAGAGTGGGGAGAGATTAGCTGATGCGGTTAACACAGTTGGGTCTGAACATTGCACTGAGTGCATTAAAAAAAGAAATAGTGTGGTTTATACACACTTGTTGCAGTACCCTTAGCAGTCTCTGTGGCGCACCTCGTAAGGCGCATGTGATCAAGTATTAACACGTTCGAGCATAAACTCTGCTCGAATCCAGCGTCTGGTGAACTCTTTCTTCTTTTTTTCCCCGCTAAATATCAGATTTTGCCCACTATTTATCACGAGAAAGACAAGTAGGAATCATCAATAAGTTTGTGCATCATATTTTATTTGCACATTTATTGAATGGAAATGTTTCTGATTCACGCATGCAAATTCATCTTCAGATAGTGTCTTTATAGCAATGTGCGTGCGGTAGATAGCTCAGATTACATTGGGAAAACAGGCGACCGCTGCAAATTGTGCTTTAATGTTTGGCTGGTCAACTGTATGGTATGGAAACCTTACATACCTACTAGATAACCCGTCTCATACAGCTGCCATTGCAAGACTCAGACACTTTGTAGAGAGGAATTTAACACAACTGCCTCTAGGAGTCGCCAATGGAAATAAAACAGACACGCACAAAAAATGTGCGTACGCCTGCCAGAAAGCTGCCGTGAAGCTGCGCACATTCCCACGTTCAGTTCATTTTTAGTAAATCCAAACGTGCGCGATTTTGAGCGTGAAACCTGGCGTACGCAAAGTTTTTGTGCATACGCAGCGTTGATACATGAGGCCCCAGGTCACTAGCACCTAAAGCACTTATGATCAATGAAATAATAACAGATAACAATCTTTATGCACTCTGTCTCACTGAAACCTGGCTGAAACAAAATGTCTATATTAGTTTAAATGAAGCAACTCGGTCCGTGTAGGTCCGTGTACGTTTTGTTCATTTGTTTTCCATTTTCAAATGGAATAAAGGAAATGGAGAAAACGTCCATTTTTCCGTTTTTCTTTTGCTCACGAGAAAACGAAAAAACGAGATTTTGGCTGGATATTCGTTTTTTGGTTTAGGGTAGGAAAACGGATAAACAACTTTAAAATTCATTTTACACATGTAGGCGGTGCTGAAACGCCCACTTTCCTCTAATTGGTCAACCAAATCTGCGCTCGTGACGTCGCCCCCTCAAAATAAAAGCCTTACACGCAGGCTTTTATTTATTATTATTATTTAATTATATACAAACTAAGTTTACATATTCTATTATTTGAACCACACACTTAGCAGGCTTACATTCATTGTGTATGTATAAATTAAATAAAAATGTAAATTAGCAGAATTCTTAGACATTTGTCATTAAAATAAGGTCATAGTTCACTGCCAAGCTTCTTGCTGCTGTGCACCTGATGCTGAGCAAAGATAGCCATTTCCGAGCAGCAATTGGGGGCTGTTCCAGAAAGCAGGTTATGTGACATACACGGGTAAGTTTGAGAGTAAGTAGGTGGATAACCTCAACTTTGGTTCCAAAATCGGAGGTAACTTCTGGGTATGTTAAGTAGCCATAGCAACTTACTCTCTGAAGATAACCTGCTTCGGAGCAGGTTATGTTCAGAGAGTAAGTTGCTATGTTTCAGAGTTTGTCTGTTTCAGAGAGTTTACTGAGCGTTGCGTGCTCTTTTGATGAGAATATTTATGGATGTGGACACACAGATACAAGTTTTTTTGTTGTGAGAGGGTTATAAGTGCATAGTTTTTTTCATTACCAAATTCATAATGTTAATGTATTTAACAAACCTTTTTGAAATCAAATGTGACAAACCGCGGGTCTGCGCTTACCATAAAAAACATTCAGTGCAGCTCTTTGTATTCGCGTCAGGGCATTTTAGGCAACTGTACAATGTGGCAGTAGGACCACCTGTAGAGTATGCCTGGCACTGAACAGTTTTTTACACTTTTGTACAGTTCCTTGGTCATACATTACTGCGTATCATTACACAGATGATTCAGACCACGGGAATAGCGTAGTGGACAGTGCGTCGATAAAGAACAACGGAGCGCACAACGGAGCGAGTTCGAATCTCACTTACAGATCTTGTGTTTTTTCTCTCCTTCTGCACCCTCACATTTTTCTGTATAATATTATAAGTGGCAGCTTTGTCTTTTGTAGGAAAATATATCTTTAATTTAAGATGTAGGACGTTGTTCTTATATATACATTCACGCACACACACCTACATTTTTTAAATATTTTTTTTCAGGGTTTCTAAATGCTATTGTGTGCATTAATTGCAGCCGATTTTAAAGCTCCTTCAGTCACTAAAGGACACTGATAATATAAAATTTGTCCAAAGTATAAGTGTGCAGGTACAACTTAATTTTCTATCCTTAATCTTTTGGTGTTTCAACTATTAAACTCATTACTGCTTCCACTTACCAGCTCATCACACACCCCACCTCATCACTATGTTGAGGCTAAATGGCTGATTTTCAGGAAGTAATGATTTAAGTGTATAACACAAATATAGTAAAAAAAAATAACTATAAAGCAAATGTTGCTTAACACAATGTTTATTTTTATTATATTTGTATTATAAAATAGAATCATTACTGGGCACGTACCTGCAGCCTGACCCAGAGGAAATCTCAGTGACCCAAGCAGACAAAACAGATGGAAGAGTGCTAAAAAATATTTAATTAGTCAAAAAACTATGTTTAATCAAATAGTTTGGTCTGTTCATTTCTTCATTTCCTAAAATAAAATGAATGATTTTTTTACACTGCTTTATACACGCACGTTTCAACGTGTAACATATTTTTCATATACATTTCTCACCTTAAGTTGATGCTCATGTGACTTTATCTTTGAAGATGGACCTTATACAGCTACTTTAGAATTTAAATATGTAGATAAAAGATTTTGTGATCCAAGAGTAATATTCAAATATGGAAAAGTGCAGAAAATTCTTACACTGCTTGTTAGTTGAGGCAGAAGGAACTTCGTCTGCATGCAAAATAAAAAGAACCTATCTGACAACAATCACTTACAACAGTGACAGAGTGTGTGGTTTAAGTCAAAAACTCAACCACTGAAAAGCCTTTATTATAGGACACAGCAGTTAGACAGGTCTCTTTCTATTAGCTGCATGTCAGAAAGAATATTCTAGTGTTAAATAAAGAGCTCCAGCAATTAAATATTACCTTTTATGATAATGTTTCTGTGTTTAATGACTTTGGACAGAGTTCTAGCTCCAGAAAGATTACAATTTCTATAAGCCTTATTAGTCAATACACATATTGTGGCCTTAAGAAATTAATGGCAAGAAAAATAAATGCATGAATGGTTACACAACATACTCAAAAAGGATGTTAAAGAGTAGTTTAATTTATCATTACAATAAAATGGAGGGTGGCATGTGTAATTTAATGAACTAATAAATTTTCTTATTATTTATTTTTTATTTTCTTATCTTTTTCTTATTCTATATTTTTTTTCCGTTCGTTGAAGCAGATGTGCAATCTCTGTGTTTAAAACCTCCAGCTTCGCCTCTGTAAAGTGCGTTGCCCTTTTTTTCTCAACGTGACTTTCTATGGTGACTCGTGAATTCGGCGATCTACTGAAAATGCCTTCAGGTGTGTGGCGTGCACGCGCATTAACCCGCGGTTATCTTGAGGAGGTTCCCAGATAGCAAAATACACTCGGGCCAGTTCCGGCTAGATTGTCGCCTGCCGAAGACTTACCCATCGGCCCAACTCCGGCTGCCGGACTCGAGCGGGCCAGATGCGGCGGCCGTAAGCGAGCCGACGCTGCGCATCCGCGCCGGAATCGGCGCGAGGGTAATGTGCGCTGCGGCCCGGAGCTGGCGCGACTCCGTATTTATACACCTTATAAAACCTTTTGGTATTACATTGGTACTTAATATATGGTATTACAACCATTTGAATTTATACAACAGCAAACACAGGCTATAATGTAAACACAAAGTGTAAGCACTGTGTTTAACCTTTGAATAAAGTGCAAACTGCATACACATTCTGTAACGAAAATAATCAGACAAATGACAAAATAAATAAATGTTAAACGTTTATTAATTGCAAGAAAAAATAGTACTAAAATTTTATAAATAATTTTGTAGTGCACAAGAATATCAATATAAAAACAACAATAAAACAACACATTAAAGACACACAGAAAGATTTAAACAAAAAATCTAAAAATTACACACAAACACAGATGTTTTTAAAACAACCCTGTTTTCCCAATAGACTTAAATTAAAAATGTGTACAAACAGCTAAATTTTATATAAACCTAAATATAGAAACCAATTTAAGATATAGCAAGAAACATCTTAAAAATACCAATGACAGTCCGTAAAATATCCAAGTCAAACTTGTAAAAAGTACTGCAGAATTCTGAAGAAACATCTTGAAACATTTTTTAATAAAACATTAAAATAATAATAAACAAACAAACATATATATATACATATACATATATATATATATAAATAATTGCAGAAGTATAAAGTCAAACTTATTTTTAAATAAACTTGAACAAAATCAATTGCACAAACAGCAAGACATGAGTGAGATGATTATACATTTCATATATATACACGTCTTGTGCAATTTTATATTTATAATTTTATTTGTATTACGTTTATTAAAAATGTATCAAGATGTTTCTTCAGAATTTGGCGCACACACATACATACATACCTACATACCATACATATATACACACACACATACACACATATATATACATATACATATACATATATATATATATATATATATATATATATATATATATATATATATATATATATATATATATATAAATGCAAATGAAAGAAACAAATTGTTCAAGTATCAGGGAACATCCTAATACACTTAAAATGTTGTTTAAAAAATAAAACAAAATAGTGATGTAGACATTTGACACATTAGCTTTCTCTTCTTTCTTCCTCCATCCCTGTCAGGGGCAAGTTGTAGCTACCTTGTAATGCATTTTTCCACTTCTTTATCAGTGGCGTGGTATGGACATTTGTCCTCACTCCATCTGTGATTAAAAGATAAACAGATAATTAGTAGTGAACAAGTACTAATGTAAAAAAAAAATAAAAAATTAGGAAAAAAGTAGGCTACCTACGAAGCAAAAAAAAAACAATAAAAAAAAAACAAATAAACTTAAAACACTTTGAAATTAGCAAGAGCTTGAACTTACCAGTTTATTTGTTCAGGCTGCTCCTTTAGTTGATTTTCAAGCTTTTCCAAATCAAATTGGCCAAAGGAAGGTCAAATGTGTTTACATCTGGAATTTCATCACGTCTGTTTTGGTTTTGTGAGAATCAGGCCCAGCTGCTGCTTTATGACGTTGCATGATTTTAAAACTTCAGTCAGTCGTGCTAAAAAAGAAAAATAACAGATTAGTATAAATCAACCTGTAGCTTATTCTCATACAACTTCTGTAAATACAACAGTGGGTTAGACACTGCTGATATTCTCTAGTTGATCTTTACTTTCTAGCTGCATTAAACCTTAACAAATTTAGTGATGTCTTCAATTCTTACAAAGACATCACGAGATGCAATAAGTTCTGTCTTGATCTCAAACTGCACTAGAAGAAAGACTGTAAATGTTCATAGGTGTACTGCAGGAGTGTCCAAACTTTTTGGGCCGAGGGCCAGATGCAAAAAAACAAACGTTGTCGCGGGCCAAATTTTACATACATCACACAGACACACACACACACACACACACACATATATACATATACATATATATATATATATATATATATATATATATATATTTACACACACACACACACACACACACACACACACACACATATATATATATATATATATATATATATATATATATAAATGCAGTTGAAGTCAGGATTGTTAGCCCCCCTAAATTATTAGCCACCGTTTATTTTTTCCCCAATTTCTGTTTAACGGAGAGTTAAACATTTTTTTCCACACATTTCTAAACATATTAGTTTTAGTAACTCATTTCTAATAACTGATTTATTTTATCTTTGCCATGATGACAGTAAATAATATTTGACTAGATATTTTTAAGACACTTCTATACAGCTTAAAGTGACATTTAAAGGCTTAACTAGGTTAATCAAGTTAACTAGTCAAGGTAATTAGGCAAGTTATTTTATAACAATGGTTTGTTCTGAAGACTTAAGGGGCTAATAATTTTGACCTTAAAATGGTTCATAAAAAAATTTAAACCGCTTTTTATTCTAGCCGAAATAAAACATAAGTCTTTCTCCAACATCATTTGGGAAATATTTAAAAAAGAAGAAATAAATCAATGAGGGGCTAATAATTCAGACTTCAACTGTGTGTAGACAGACAGACAGACAGACAGACAGATAGATAGATAGATAGATAGATAGATAGATAGATCATAACAAGAACTGCTGCTTAATTGAATGCATGTAATAGCGACACCCGGTGGTTATTTATTGAATTACGTTCATTTTTGTATAGCGGGCCAGATTCTATTGATATTTATAAAAAGCCTCGCGGGCTGCAGATGGCCCGCGGGCCGTAGTTTGGACACGCCTGGTGTACTGGAATGTACAGTATCTGTGCATCTTCATGGTGGTCTTAAGATTTCTGCCATAGTCATTGATGGTGATGGTACTTGTGGTGCTGCATTGATTTCTGAAATCTTCATACCTGCCTTTTATCCAGCCTCTTTGTTCCAAGTAATTTTTCTTCATCACGGTATAGATGCGTCTATACTGTCCCTTGATCAGATACATTTACAAAACAAAACATCACTTTAGTATAGTGCCAGTGTTACCGGCTCCAGACCTAGGGGAATCTGGACCGGCACAAGCCAAATCACGCACAAAACTGTGAATGATAAGGAGACAGACACGTTATAGCATTGCTCGAGTGCAGTTTAATATGTCAAAGATAATTACTTCTTTTAAAGCTAACACATTGTACACAGTGTTCCAGAATAAAACCAAACGTATATCCATAAGATAAAATTCAAATGTGTCATGGATATCAATACATCATATTACTCAATGCAATATCAATACACAATATCAATACACACTCAATGCAATGTACCTAGATTTTCTCTGTGAACAAAAGGCATTAATACATTGAACAAAAATACTTTAAACACTTGAATACACTCCTCAGAATACAGTCTTGGTCTTACTTTGAGATACTCAAGTAATATTACAAGAATTATTAAAATAATACATTTCTTACTCTATCTATAACTACTGGTATAAATGCAAAAATGATGCTAATCATTATAATTAATTCAATGTAACATTTTCCTTCACAACATTTCCAATTTACATTACATCAGCATTTATATTAACACTTGTTAATATATTTATGAGAAATACCGACAATTTAGGATTAAATAAATGTCACTTTTACTCATGTAATAACCCTAAGTTATTGAGAAAGCCAATTATGATGTTATAAAACCAAAAATCCAGCATTAAAACATTAAACTTGTACTATCACTTATTACTATTGTGTTACTATACACTACTATACAGCGTTATGCTTTCACAAACATTTTAGAAGAGAATCAATATAAAAATATGCCCCATATTAACCTAATCTGGCTGACATTCATAACAAATGTAACAATTACAGCAATTACTTAACATTAAAGTGCTTAGAAAAGGATCTAATGCATATTTCTGAATGCATACATCACTACATGCTCCGTTCACATCATTTGAGTTAACCATTAACTCATCATTAGCTTCGGCTGCTTTTGCTAACCACGAGTGGCTACAATGTTTACGATCTAATTAAACCAAAAACGAATCAATTCCTAGAACTAACACCTTCTAACATAGTTTCTTAACATTTCTTAAGAGTAAAGATGATAAATGTTTCACACAAACCACTTCAAATGAGTGTTTGTCCATACCTGTGAATGATAAGGAGACAGACACGTTATAGCATTGCTCGAGTGCAGTTTAATATGACCTCGAGCTGCCGGTCTCCTAGGTAACCCACTAACGCGCCACACTGCCCTCTACAGGTGTGGTGGTGAACTACATGAATCATTTCATTTACTCATAAGAACTAGAACAGGAATAAAACAAAAAAAATAGGTAAAGGGTGAGAGGGGGGGTTAACTTTTTCTTTTAATCACATTATATAAAATAATATCCCTCTATCCGTCACACTCTCCCCGGCTTTAATGGGATGTCTCCTGGCATCCAAAACCACATTAACTATAATATTGTCAAGTAAATTAAATGAGAATCAGTCTGTAGTCTGAACTGTTTATCAAGTCAGTAAACACTCTTAACTCGTGTCAATCTGCATAAAGTTATAATCAGCATATAAAGTCAGTCTACAATGTCAATATCTGACTTAGTCTCATCCACAGGAATCTTTCAATAAACCCATGCCACTGGGTGGGGGTAATAGCTCACTTCAGGCGATACTGGTAGGATAGGCATTGGGTAAAAGCCGCAGCACATAGCATTTGCTCCTAATCTCCAAGGCTGGTAAGAAGGTGCTCCTGGCTGGTCATACATCAAGAGATTTCGGGGCTTGACTTGCCGTGTGGATCTCCTTAATTGTTGTTCCATTTCCCTCACTGGTGCTAGAACAGTTGTGGGATCTGTTGCCAGTGGGTCAAAGATTCCATCCTCCACCACATTATCACTATGCACCTCTTGACTCTCCACCAATGGTGGTGGTGTAGCATCGGTTGTTGTGGGTCTTATCTCTGATGTTATGAGTGAATCCCTCAGATCAATTTGTGTGGCATCGTTACACTCTGAAGTTTGACTTAATGGCTGATATTCGGGAGCTATTGCCCTTAATCCACAATGAGGTTTTGGGTCTGGTAGATGGTGTCTGACAGTTTTTCTTTCGTACACAGGCAAGGGTCTAAGGTGGTAGGAATGGTTTTCCTCATCATCGGAAATACTGATATCTGATTCAGCTGTTTCTCTACGTCGAAGGTGACATTTTTGTCTGGGTGGCTTCTTCCCAACACCCTTATCTTCTTCCTCAGAACTGACGAGTAAGTCACTAACTGGGAGAAGCAGGTTGCGGTGCAACACTCGAAAAGTTCTGTCACCTGTTTCAGCCTGAATCCGATACACAGGACTATCCTTTATCCTCTCGATGACTCTGTGGACCTTTTGTTCCCAGTACTGCCTGAGTTTGCCAGGACCCCCTCTCTCAGACAGGTTCCTGACCAACACACGATCTCCAGGTTGTAGTACAGCTCCTCGGACATGTTGATCATAATACCTTTTCCCTTTTTCAGAAGATCTCTTACTGTTCTCTGCGGCTATTCGATATGCTTCCTGCATTCGTAAAGCCCAGGTCTGTGCATACTGTTGCTTTGTCCGCACATGCTGGTCTGAGTTAAGGTTGAAGATTAGATCAATGGGCAATCGAGGATGTCTCCCAAAGAGGAGGAAAAATGGCAAGTACCCTGTTGCCTCGTGTCTTGTGCAGTTGTAGGCATGCACAAGATTCGGAAGATGGTCTTTCCACTCTGCCTTTTTCTCCTCTTGAAGCGTTCTTAACATCTGGAGCAGTGTCCTGTTCAGGCGTTCAGCAGGGTTCCCCTGTGGGTGGTAGGGAGTGGTACGGGAGTGAGAGATGCCTGCCAATTGCTGTAATCTTTGGAACAAGGTATTCTCAAACTCCCGACCCTGATCATGATGGAGTTTTTCTGGATATCCAAATCGAGGAATGAAATCAGAGAAAATCCGTTCAGCGGCTGTCTTCCCAGACTTATTTCGAGTGGGGTAAGCTTGTGCGAACCGAGTAAAGTGGTCTACGAGCACAAGTATGTACTCATAGCCACCCTTACTAGGCTCGAGGTGTAAGTAATCGACAGAGAGCAACTCAAAAGGTGCGGTAGTGACAATGGAACCCATTGGTGCTTTTTCAGGGACCGTAGGTCGTTTTTGCTTAATGCAAGGACACTGGCGTATAACATAGTCCTCAATTTCCCGCTGCATATAAGGCCAAAAAAATCTTTGTCTGGCGAGATGAATAACTTTATCAGCACCAACATGTCCCATGTCATCATGTAGATGTTTCAGCACCATCGATGTAAGTGATGTTGGAAGGACCAGTTGTTGATTGGGCCCAGACTCTCTGTACAAGATCCCCTCTCTCAGCTTTAGTCGGTTCCATTCCCTTATTAGCCGCTGTGCTCCAACAGACACCAAACTTTGACCCTTGTCCTTGGGAGTCCATCCATTTTTTTTCAATTTTACAACTTCACAAATGGTGTCATCTCTATTCTGAGCATCTCTGATATCCTCAGGGGTAAATACAGGTATACATGCAGCAGAGAGATCCTCCTCTACCCGTATCTGAAGAGCCACAGCCTGTGGTACCTGCTCTTCCCTCTCAGCCTTATTTCCCTGCCAGATGGTAGATATCACCTCAGGCTGTACTATTTCAGTGTACTCTCTCAGGTGGTCGGTGAGTCTTACTGGAAATCGGGACAGAGTGTCTGCATCAATGTTAGTCTTGCCTGGCCTGTATTTAATGGTGAAATGGAAATCTGCTAATTCACCAACCCAGCGATGTCCTACAGCACTAAGCTTGGCGGTGGAAAGGACATAAGTCAGGGGGTTATTATCTGTATATACAGTGAAAGTGGGGGCGTAGTACAGATAATCCCGAAACTTATCACATACGGCCCACTTCAAGGCAAGGAACTCCAGCTTACTAGAATGGAGGTGGTAATTCTTTTCAGCAGGCGTGAGTGTCCTTGATCCGTATGCGATAACACGTAGTTTACCACTCTGTTCCTGGTATAACACAGCCCCCAACCCTTCATTTGATGCATCTGTGTGTAGAACAAAGGGTAAGTCAAAGTTGGGGTAGGCCAAGATGGGAGGACTAACCAACATGTCTACCAGTCGAGACACCACAGCACTATGCTCAGAGGACCAACAGATAGGTGTCTTAGATGGTAAGTGGTCACCACCCTTTCCCCTTTTGGTAGATTTTACAAGACCAGGACGTTGGCGAGACCCTTCAGGATGTTCTTGGAGCTTAAACAAAGGCCGTGCTATACGGGAGAAATCTTGGATAAAGGAGCGATAATAACCCAAGAACCCTAGCAAAGCTCGAACCTCACCGACTGTTTTTGGCTTCTTCTCCTTTAGTTTCAACACTGCCTCCAGATCCTTAGGATCCACCTGAACACCTTCACTAGTCACCAACCTTCCCAAATACCGCACTTGACGTTTGAAAAGTTCGCATTTAGTCGGCCTCAGTTTCACTCCACACTCCTGAAGACGACACAGCACTTTTCTCAGGTCCTCAACATGGTCTTGGAAGGTTTTGGAGAAACAGAGCATGTCATCCAGATAAGGGAAACAACATTCATCCCTGAGATTAACTAGTACGCCTTCCATGCAGCGCTGGAATGCTGCAGGTGCATTGGTAAGGCCAAAGGGGAGACGTACCCATTCATAGAACCCCCAAGGTGTGCTAAAAGCAGTCATGTGACGGCAACTTTCCTCAACAAAACCTTGATGGTATGCACTACCTTGGTCTAGTATCGAGAACCAGGAGTTGCCTCCTAAATTATCCAACAGGTCTTGAATGCGTGGCAGTGGGTGACGGTCAGGAATAGTTTTATTGTTCAGTCCCCGGAAATCAACACAGAGACGTAAACTCTGGTCCTTTTTTCTTACGCACACGACTGGAGATGAGTAAGCTGATGTTGACTTTCGAATCCAGCCACGGTTAAGTAAATTCTGTACATAATCTTTGACTTCACGATATAAGGGTTTTGGTATGGCATTATATGACTTTTGTATTGGAGTGTCATCCCTAAGATTGATTCTCAGTTGCAACTCTGGGATGCACCCAATATCTGCCTCATCTTTGGCAAAGGCCATAGACTCATATAACATTTGCCTGACAATTCTTTGCTCCTCCTCTGCTAGGTGGGATACATCAACTGGAGGGTGCCATTTGTCTCTGACCTTTGATACTGCCTCTCTATCAAGCTCTTTGTTGTGATAGCTCTGAGAGTTAGTGCATAACTGGGCTCCACAAGTCTGAATGGACTCAATATTCTTGTGCTTGGAGTTCAGTACAGGCTTCAAATCAGCAATCTCTTCAAGCGTACCCAGGACTGTTCTTTGAGTCAGGTAAATAGTGTGTTGGGTTGAGTTCTGAATGGGGATTTTAACACATTTTGATGACCCCAAGGGAACGTCTACCAGTGATGGAAACAGATCTAAACCCACCGGGCAAGTACTCTCAGTAAGAGGTTGAAACAGCATG
This sequence comes from Danio rerio, assembly GCF_052040795.2. Classification (NCBI taxonomy): domain Eukaryota; kingdom Metazoa; phylum Chordata; class Actinopteri; order Cypriniformes; family Danionidae; genus Danio; species Danio rerio. Next base: position 35,144,837 of record NC_141038.1, read on the forward strand.
GTACAGTTCCCGGGTGCCCCCTTAACTCGACACCGAACTTCATAGATTTTGCCAGCAGGGATGTTTACACCTTTTTTACTGCTGCGTACAACACAAGGAGTTGGTTCAACAGAAGTTGGTATCTGAAGGAGAGAGACTAGTGTTCCGATGGAGCTCTTTGGTATACTTAAAGAATCTGTCAGGATAGCGGTCACATCCACAGTGTTGCCATGCTCTTTAATAATTTCAGCGATTACGTTGCTACCTAACAAGGGACAGTGGCAGTTCTGACTGATTAAAAGGGGTACACTTATTGTTATAGACCCATGGTGTCTGCTTGAAATCTGTAGGTCAACTTCTGCCCATCCCTCAAGGGGTATTTCAGTGCCATTAGCTGCTGAAATTTCAAGTGACTGACTGTTAAGAAGTGAATGAAGTGGCTGGATTTTGACATGGGGTGATGCTTTATCTACCCAAGTTTTGCTAACCATTGTCACCTGTGCTCCAGAATCTAATAACATTTCTATTGGCACACCATTGATATTGCAGGAAACAGTGCAACGATTTCCAATGAGCTGGGCCACCCGTTTCTTTGGGTCTGAATGGCAAGGTGTGGCTGACATGGTAGCTGTGTCTGTGGGCTTAGAACTGTTCACGGTCGCTGGCTGCCCTTCTCCAGCGACCTCTTCCCGTTTACCGACATCCGTCTCTGCAAACATCTAATTGCTCTGTGCCCTGCCTGACCACACACAAAGCAATGGGGACAGTTAATTATCTCTTTCATTATGCAGTCAGGGCATCTACCCTTTTTCTCACTTGTTTGGGATGGCGGGTGCTTAACAGGTGTACTAGAACTTCCAGTCGGTGGACAGTCAACAGGCTGATTCACCAGTTTCATATGTTGAGTCAGTGAGGACACTTGAGCCGTCAGCTCTCTGATGGCTTCACGGTTAGCCTGCAACTCAGCATCAATTTGGTTTTGTTTTGTCACGTCAGTCGGTACAGTTATGTCAGAATGAGCTACACTCACAGTCACTGACCTAGACTTGGCCACAGCACCAAGGCGCTTTAACCTAGCTTCTTCCTCCATGGTTGACTTAGTCAGCTGTTCCAACAGTGAGTCATCACTAACTTGTGTGTCAGCAAGGAAAGGTTTAATGTCCTGCCTAACATAACTGTTCTTGTCATTTAAACCTTGATACAAGGAGTGCAGAAAAGTACCTTGAACCAGTCGCTTATCATAGTTAAACTCTACACCAGGCTGCTGTGACTCAAACAGAACTCGTTGTTTTAGCCCTATAAGTCTATAGAGAAACTGGTGTGGACTCTCTTTGTCATGTTGTTTAGCATTACTGAGCTCATGAAAGAGCTCGGTTACACCTTTATCTCTCACATGTGCACGGAGAAGTCTCTTTAACCCATTTACTGTTAAACCGTCATGATTAGTGAGCATTTCTCTGAAGGTACCAGATTTAGTTATCTTGAGCACTGCTCTAATAATTTCAACCTCACTAAACCCCCCTTGTAGAGCAGTGTCAATCTGCTTACAGAGACCACTAAAAGAAATGTCAGACCCAGTATCAGATATTTGACCCCCATGAAATTTGCATTCCCGACGAGGAAGCAAAGCTGTGACATCCGACAGTCTCACAACCTGATCAGTGACAGATGAAGATAGACTTGCTCTACCCTGTTGGGTGTCACGGGTACCAGTGTCACCTAAGTGGCCTGGTGTGTAAATAGTTCTGTCTATAGGTGATGTCAGGGCAGGCGAATCATGACTGAGGGACGGTGGTGCATGAAAGTCTGTATGTGATGGTTGTGCATGTTTGTGTTTGTCCATTGCATATGTGTGTATGTCCTCTGCTGAAGCAGAAACTTGTCTGTGTGTATGGGTAAGTGCATTGTCTATGGGAACGGCAGGAACATTGGCCTCACCAGATCCAGAATCGATTGATGTCAGTTCCTGTAACAGTTCCTGAAGTGAGAGAAGTTGAGCCATACCTTCATCTTCCATTGTTTTCAACCTTTCACTTCTGGTGTAGTCGATGATAAAATCATAAAGCTCAGGTTCACTGAGGCCTTCTGTACTCTCACTGCCATCTTCAATAGCCCTGGCAACCAACTGCAGTTGACTGGTACTCAGAACAGGAAGCTTTTTGTGAATCTGGAAAATCAACATCCGTCGTGGGGTTACGGTAGCCATCGCGATTTTTCACCAGTGACGCTCACACTCTGGATGACGCTGGGCACAGCAGCCTTCCTTGAAGCTCGATCGCCAACCTCTACCCGTATCGTGACAGCTCTCCCCACTCGACGATGCAGAATCCCGGACGAGCCCCCAATTGTTACCGGCTCCAGACCTAGGGGAATCTGGACCGGCACAAGCCAAATCACGCACAAAACTGTGAATGATAAGGAGACAGACACGTTATAGCATTGCTCGAGTGCAGTTTAATATGTCAAAGATAATTACTTCTTTTAAAGCTAACACATTGTACACAGTGTTCCAGAATAAAACCAAACGTATATCCATAAGATAAAATTCAAATGTGTCATGGATATCAATACATCATATTACTCAATGCAATATCAATACACAATATCAATACACACTCAATGCAATGTAACTAGATTTTCTCTGTGAACAAAAGGCATTAATACATTGAACAAAAATACTTTAAACACTTGAATACACTCCTCAGAATACAGTCTTGGTCTTACTTTGAGATACTCAAGTAATATTACAAGAATTATTAAAATAATACATTTCTTACTCTATCTATAACTACTGGTATAAATGCAAAAATGATGCTAATCATTATAATTAATTCAATGTAACATTTTCCTTCACAACATTTCCAATTTACATTACATCAGCATTTATATTAACACTTGTTAATATATTTATGAGAAATACCGACAATTTAGGATTAAATAAATGTCACTTTTACTCATGTAATAACCCTAAGTTATTGAGAAAGCCAATTATGATGTTATAAAACCAAAAATCCAGCATTAAAACATTAAACTTGTACTATCACTTATTACTATTGTGTTACTATACACTACTATACAGCGTTATGCTTTCACAAACATTTTAGAAGAGAATCAATATAAAAATATGCCCCATATTAACCTAATCTGGCTGACATTCATAACAAATGTAACAATTACAGCAATTACTTAACATTAAAGTGCTTAGAAAAGGATCTAATGCATATTTCTGAATGCATACATCACTACATGCTCCGTTCACATCATTTGAGTTAACCATTAACTCATCATTAGCTTCGGCTGCTTTTGCTAACCACGAGTGGCTACAATGTTTACGATCTAATTAAACCAAAAACGAATCAATTCCTAGAACTAACACCTTCTAACATAGTTTCTTAACATTTCTTAAGAGTAAAGATGATAAATGTTTCACACAAACCACTTCAAATGAGTGTTTGTCCATACCTGTGAATGATAAGGAGACAGACACGTTATAGCATTGCTCGAGTGCAGTTTAATATGACCTCGAGCTGCCGGTCTCCTAGGTAACCCACTAACGCGCCACACTGCCCTCTACAGGTGTGGTGGTGAACTACATGAATCATTTCATTTACTCATAAGAACTAGAACAGGAATAAAACAAAAAAAATAGGTAAAGGGTGAGAGGGGGGGTTAACTTTTTCTTTTAATCACATTATATAAAATAATATCCCTCTATCCGTCACACCAGGGCAAAACTCACAGGTTGTAATAGATCAATGACAATGTTGACAGTATGTGTTTAAAATAATTGCAAACAAACCTGTTCTGTCTTGAGATGTATGACAGGCAATCATCGTCCTCATCTGTCTACCAGTCAGAAATCACAGTTGCATGTGGATGTTTTAGTCGAGCTTCCTCATATGCATCTATAATAAAACATCACATTGTTGTTAACCTCCCGTAAAGAAAAGTTCAAATCCTGAAATACTATCAAAGTTAATTAATGCCTATAATACCTATAGTGTAAATAATCAGTACACAGAAGGTTGCACAAGATTTATTCGGAGATTCATGCAGAGTGACAGCCTTATGAATCTGAGACATAGATTTGTAAGATGGTCAATAGGGTTGTGCCGATAGACGATACTTGCGTCTATCGACGATAGTCAGCCATATGGACGATAGCTAATAAAAATGACGATAATACGGCTTATTTTCTAGTTGTTGCTTTTTTTCAAAATTATTATTAGGCAGTTAATATTATCAAAGTACAATTCATTGGCCCTTGCATATTTCACACTGTCATCGTCGCGTAACCTTCACCCAACTGACACCAGAGGAATATATTTTAAAAATCATTCATAAATTTATCAGTGTTAGGCTAATATACAAAATTATGTAATAATATATAATTTTTGTTATTGTATAGTTATGCTATTTTTGTTGTAGGCTATAACAAAAATACTAAAACAAAACGAAAATAATGCACTTTTGCCGTTTTTTTTAACATGGTTAAAATAACTGTACAATGTCTCTTTATAACAAGCAGGCTTGACATAATTTGTGAAAGAAGGAAATTTAGTTTTAAAGTCGCTTAATATGTTTTTCAAAGAGGAGTGATTCTCTTTTAAAAATCGTCATATGCATGCAAGCCGCAAATGTATGATGCGTATTCAAAATAAATGCACAATAATCAGTCGGCTATGAAAATGAAAAGGTTTATTTCAAACTCTAACTTGTTTAACATATTTAACATAAAATAATGTTTATCTTGTTGCTAATAGCCAAACACGTTTCAATAAACAAAATGCAAAATTAAATAACCAAGAACTAAAATAATGCAATAGTTACATTGCTTGCAGATTTAAAACAATATGACTGTTTACGATGCAAGAGTAATGCTTCCGTCTACAGATTTTTTGCCAAAAAAACAAGTTGGTTAACTTTTTCTGGTTTGAGTAGGCTGCGAAGTGGAGTGATTATGTTACCGGCTGCGCTAAACACGCTCTCTGAAGGGGTGCTAGTTGCGGTAACACACAGGTATTTTTTTGCCAGGTTTGCCATTAAAGGAAAACGGCGTCTATTTTCTTTCCACCAGTCCAGTGGCTTGTCATCACCATCAATTACTTCCTCTTGTAAGTAAGACATGATTTCAGATTTTGCGCGCTGGTCTACAGGTGTGGATGTGGACACAGACGGCTTTGCTCTCCCAAGAAGACGACCCAGTGTTTTGATCCTCTTAGCCGGCTGATTCTCACTTGATGACGTACCTGCCGCATCTTCTTCCTCTTCCTCCTCCACTCTGATGGGTACAGGTGGCATATTCCAATATTCCACCATCTCAACCTCAAGCTGTGATTTGATCACATCAAGTTCTGCGGCATCGATGTGGTCGCCCTTATAGCGTGGGTCAAGGAGGGTAGATTTGCGCATTAGTTGGAGGGTACTGTCGTCATATTTCGAGTCGAGTTTCTCCAAAATCCGCCGTTTAATTCCTGCCGTCATCTCCACATCAGTCTCCTCCTCCTTCAGGATATCCTTTGTTAGCTGCAGCATGGGCAGCAGAGATGAGACTGTTACGTAATTTTCAGCTGATAAAATATCAGTAAATTCTGCGACAGGCTTCAACCCATCCCTGACAGCCTCTAGTACAGCAATGTCCTGCCAGGTCACGTTTGGGAGTGTTCCACGACGGCTCTTGTCATCAGCAAAAACCCTTTTGATGGCAGGAAGCTGTTCCAGAACTCTTACTACCATGGCATATGTTGATCCACAACGAGTTGTACAATCCTAAAATATATTAAATGACCATTATGCGTCGATTGTTAATGTGATCACTTATTACACTGTAAAAAGTTTTTCAAGCAGGCCCTCACCCAATTAATAATTTGTCTTCAATTAAATTTGTAATTATTTGTTTTATTTTTTAAGTAATATATTTTTAGTTTAAAAAGTTGCTCAATCTAAATATTTTTTATTAAGAACTCAATTAATAAATTTTTTGTTTTGACGAATATACAATTTTTAGGTTGGATATTTTGTACACGCATGCACATTATACACACTCATCACCACCAGCCAGTCAACGGTCCGCGGTCGAATCACAGACGACGCACTGGTCACTTGTGTGGATGTGTGGAAGTAAAGTTTAAGTTTTTAATAAATATCGATGTAATCAAAATTATTGATGTCTTTTTGTATGATTTGGTCAAATAATAATTATTTACAAATTTACAAATAATAATTATTTACAAAAAAAATCCAATTTTTAATTGAAAAAAATCTAATACATAGGCTATTTCTTAATTAGAATTTTTTGTTTTGATTACATCTAGGCTATTTCTTTTTGTTTTTATCAAAAACACAATTTAAACATTTTTACTTCATTCAACAAGAAAAATGTATAGGCCTACATTGTGCCAACTGCCAAGTTATATAAAATAGTTTTCTTAGATTTATAAAATATTGTTTAGGTCAAGTTACTTATTTTTCATTGACTAAAATGATAAAATATAGATGTGAACATTACCTTAATTTTTTTTAGTTAGCCTAGATCAACAGAAATCTTTTTACAGTGTATAGCCTAATTAAATAATATTATATTTGATTTACAAGTATTATTTCTAGTCTGACAAAAAAATATATTTTTTCTTATTTTTCACTAAGATGGTTGTGCCACAAGATAAATATTAAGCAAATAAAATATAATAATTTCTGTAGCGTTATCAGCATACGTTGAGGTAAATTTAGCTGTTCCTGCGCCTTGCGGAGCTCTTGTCGCCTCTTCCAGCTGTGAGAAAATGCCCCGTTAATATTGCGACAGATTCCAAGAGCGCGATCAGTTTTTGTTTTCTCCTTTTGTAGAGAATAATTCACTGCCACATTCAAGTTATGGCCAAAACAGTTCAGCCATGGCCATCCGAGCCTTCGTATGGCCGCAACAATATTGGCCCCGTTGTCAGTTGTAATGCATGAAATTTTACTCGGTTCTATGTCCCAATCTTGCATGGCATCTGACAGCGCCTCAGCCAGTACCTCTGCAGTGTGATTCTCCGGAATAAATGTTGTTTCCAGGCATTTTGCTTCTAGCTTCCAATCTTCCGAAATATAATGGACTGTCACAGACATATAGGGGGTCATGTTTATGCTTGACCACATGTCTGTGGTCAAAGCAACAAAGTTAGCAGCTTTCAGATCTTTAGCAATGATGTCCCTAGTTTCATTGTACAAGTTTGGGATAGCTGTTTCGGTGAAGTACTTGCGCCCAGGCAGCTCGTACTGTTTATCAAAGGTTTGAAGCAGGTCTTTAAAGCTTGCTTTCTCGACTGTATGATAGGAGACCATTTCCTTCGCAATGTACTTCGATACAGCTGCAGTGCACTGAGCCCACCTTTCACTGTTTCTTTTATACTTTGTGCTTTTTGAAAAAGCTCCGATGATTGATGGCTGACTTCGATCTTTGCTAATCGTGCCTTCTCTTGGCGCTAGTTTAGCAGCCTCAGCAGGGTGGCGGCCACGCAAATGTACGTACATGTTTGTGGTTTGTGATCCTTTTACCGGCACAACCTCCGAGCAAAGTCTGCAAACTGCCTGCGTGACATCGGCGGGTTCACCTTTTTCATCTGGTGTAAACCCGAAATATTGCCAAATAGGCGATGTGGCATTTTTCTTTCCCACCAACTCCATCTTCCTTGTCAGAATGATAGACGGTCCTCATTTCCCATGTGTCATTTCGCGTGATAATTAATAATTACGTTAATATTAAAATAAAAGTGTAAATTAAAAAGAAAAAGTAGACTAATAAGTAAATAAATGATCTTATAAATAAGCAAACAAATAAATAATTAAAAAATTGCCCCTCCCCCCGATACTATCGTGTATCGGCGATCTTACAGGCTGACGATAGGACGATATGACAATGGGCATTATCGCGCAACCCTAATGGTCAAGCACATGCATTATTCTGTACCCATGAAGATTAACCTACCATTGTGAAAAATGTTTGATGATGATAGCCAATAACAATAAACCATTTCAGCTGTTTGTGAAGCAATTAGTAATGTAATGTCTGAAAAGCTCAATCTATGTTGAAAATGTATCAGCAGTTTACAGCTTATAATGGACTTTTAGCACACAACTATAGCATGCCTATTCACGTTCAAAAGAGTGTGCCATTGACTTCTTTGGTCGTGATGTACTGCAAAATGATCTCACTAACCTTTGTTAAACAAGAACAATGAGACTTAACCAACAAATATTGTTACCCATTCATTTAAATCAGAATTTATCACTGTCAATAACATAAAAAACAAACAAAAAAAACATCAAAATCTGCTTTAAGACGTTCAGTTTTACATTAACTGACCATTACAGCTTGAACAAAAGATATAATTGATTCACATAGGCTAACTAACACATATGAATTAAAGTGCATAGTAATATATTTCTCTTGGATAATTTAAAGAGAATAGTAAACAGTCGAGTTTCGATCACTTTTCGTGACTAACTGCATAAACAAGATAAACAATAATATTTTATTAATCCAAAACGATTAGTTTTTATTTACACAATCACAGAATTAATACTGTTGGATAAGTAAACGCCTGTACAATGATTTTTTCAACATCCACGGTACTTTATAATGTTAAATCAGGAAAAAAAACACGTTTTGCCATGTTAGTTAATGGATTCGTCTACAGAAACTTTCTTTAACGCAAAGTTAGCATACACACAAATTCGTTTCATGTTTCTTTAAAATAATTAAAATAGTTTTCAGTTACTACACACGTTACAATCTAACATTGTGTTAAAGGAAAATGAACTTTCAGACGTGTTTGTAACTGTTAGCGTTAGCATACATTAGCTCCAGTCGTGTTTCTTAAAGCAAGTTACATTTCGTATCAAACTGTTTTAAATTACTAAACGCTGTTACAACCAAACACCGTGGAAATGTTTTAAGCTCTAAATTCGCTAATTATACAGTACACAAGCAGTAAAAAGCTTACCTTTCTGACCGGAATCCACGTGAAGTCTTTAAAAAAAACAAACTTTTTCTTCTTGTGATCTTCGTGCCATGGTGGTTGACAACCAGCTTTTTGGAGCATTACCGCCACCGTCTGGATTGGAGTGTGGATCATGAGTTTAGTCACGCATGTGTTTATTATGAAACCAACTTCTGCTTTAAAACAAAAACAGTCAGCACAGGAGCGTGCTATCTCAAAAATAAGCGAATTTTACATAGTTTTTCTCTAGATGACATGTATAATCTATTTATAAATAATATTGTTTTGTTTGCGTCTAAACATTGCGACCATCCACACTAAATATTCTTTTTTTTTTTTTTTTGCTATCGTACCATGAATATTTTCTCAAATTATCATTAAACGTGGAGCTAACAGATTACTAGATAAAATAAGAACTTAATCGGTTGCCATCAGCCTTAATCGGTTGCCATATGGTTGACCGGAATCAGGCCAGTGCTTTACAGCCGCATCACAACCGCATGTGCGCGAGCGAGCTGCGGGCCGCACTCGGCCCGGATAACACTCGCCGATGCCGAGTCGGAGCTGGAGGCGACGGAGGGCAGCCGAGCTCGGGCCGATTACTGCCTGCTATCTGGGTTGATTTAACTAACTCTTGTCACCTGTTTTGGAACCAACATACTCGCGGTAAGCAGGTTTTGGGTAAATCAACCGAGAGTTTAGGTTTTAGCAGATGGTAAGTTAACCCAGCTTTCTGGAATACCCCCTTGGTTTGTATGATTGTTTAAGAGCAAGGGCTTTATGATAATAATAATAACAATAATACTACTACTAATAATAATAACAATAATAATAATTATTATTATTATTATCACTTACTAGTGTTTTTATTGTTTAGTTTTTCTTTCTTTTTAATAGTTGTTAGCAGAACCAGAATAAGAACACATTAGGCCCTGCTATATAAACAAAGGTTACCATTTGTTTTTATTTTATTTCTTCATATTTTTATTATATATTGAAATTATTTATTTGATAATTAATACTATTTTATTGCAACGCCAAAGTAGGCCTGTCTTAATATTTTTTGTAATTTGCTGTTATTGTTATTGTAGGCTACATGGCAGGCTATGCAAAATATTTGAAAATAACATTTACTCATAACCTTACTAATTCGAGAGTCAAACTTAAAAAAGTTGTAATAGGTGCAGCCTGTACAATAAAGTGAGCCGCAATGCATATTTCTAGCTCATTTTTTCACTCAACAATTATTGCTGAAATAATTAAATAAATTTCAAATTAACTAATTAAACACATTATAGCTGATAAAAAATAGTGCCTAGTAGTTCCGATAAACAACAGATGAGCTCGCTGCATGTGCATTGCGCTAATAGTTTGACATTGCTCTTCTTGAGAAAGTGCTACAGCGGGCCCTGCTTATTTCACATATAAGGTTGGTGATAAGTAATTTTTTTATTTATTTTTTTGCACATTATTTTGACAATAAATAAGGCACCCAGTATTTCTGATGCACAGTCTCTTTTATGGCTACACTAATGAATTAGAGGACACAATCTCAAACAAAACTTGATGCTTGTTTACATTATCTAAAGTCATTTCTTCCGAGGTAGGATCTGTTGTTGTAAAGCTTATATATTTTCGTTTTAATATGCAAATAATTTTCTTTAATTTGTAATAGGCCTATATTGTCCATCATTGCATAAAATAACCAGCCTTTGTATTTAATATATTTGTAAATTGTCCATCCAGTTTGACGCAAGTTAAACAACATTTTGGCCTGTTTTGCTTATTAAATGAGTGATTTTCACGGCGAAACAAATTATCCATCCACACAGTTTTGTATAGGACCTATGTGAACAAAAATATACACTTAATCGTAGCCTATAGGAAAATATATCTGTTTAGAACCAATTTTGTTTGGTATAATTAAAAATATTAAAAACACAATTAAAATAAAAAGGAAGAATAACAATTGAAGTGCAATGCTTCAAAATAAGATTCACAATACGCTGCATGCAGCGCCAAAACACAAACTGATTTGTTAGTTTAATAAAATAATAATATGAAATTAAAGAGAAATATTCATAGTTCCATAACTGTATTATAACTGTATTTATCTAAATGACAAATAATCCGTTGCGCCGGTCAGTTTCACTTTTAATCAAGAATGTGCCAGAACAGCCTTTACAGACTCTTCTAAAAATGAGAATATTTACAGATTACCTTGGAATAAGAACTCGGTCTGTGAAAGATGCAGAACACAGAAACTCGTTGAGAATGGATATGCATGTTAGATGTTTTATACCTCTTTAGATATTGTATATAAGCAACAAGTTTTTATTAAGATTGTGTCATGGGTTTTCTTTGACACACGCGCTGAACAGCTCCGAAAAGGCGGTTCTAGCCTGTAGCCTAAATAATAGTTTCGATTTTATAACATATAATCTTTCATTACTTTAAATGTAATATGTTTTTTAATATTTATGGATTATATAAAATATATAGTTTATATAAATGCGCTGTGATTATTCAAGGATCATAATGCGTTGCATATTCTTCTTATTCTTCATTAGGCTTGATCCGTAAATTGTGTATTTCATAAACTGATCGTTTATAAGGACTAAGCTATTAATAACTGTAATTCCTCGCATGGAAAAGTCTTGATGAAAGAAATAAAGACAACCTAATTCGGCATAGGCATATAGTGCACTTATTTCTGCGTGCATCGCGCACTTTACCGAATTACCTTTTATATTATTTTATGCAGTAAATGCATCCGGCAGCACCGAAAAGAACCAATGTCAAGTTATTAGCGCAGCGCACAGACAGCTAGCTCGTCTGTTAGTCTGAACCAGGGGTTTTCAAACTATTCATTGCACATCCACCGATCCTATTGTATTTTATTTAGGATAAACCACTTATTTAAAATATTCCTCGGCCTGCCATGGCAAGGCCTACATATATATATTGCCACAATAATAACAGCAACAAATAACAAAAAAATAAGACAGACCTACTTTGGTGTTGCATTAAAATCTTAAAGAGCGTTTTCACGGGTTGCCTGCATACTCTCCAATACACCACTGAATTATAATGTCATAATATTTAATGATTATAATTAAGATAAACACCTGGGGCCTCATGTACGAAGACTTGCATGGAAATAAAACATACTAAAACATTGCGTACGCACAAAGCTGTAAATGTGCGTACGCAGAAAAAAATTCAGATGTATAAAACACTGCGTACGCCGAATCTCACGCATATTCTTTTGTACATCTGAATGAACGTGAAACTGAGCGCAACATGCACGAGCACAAAACCCCTCCCTGCCTCCTCCCCCGTATAAATATCCTAATGACTATGCTAATGGAAAAACCCAACGAAAAAGCAATGTCAAAAGCAAGCAAAAAGAGAAACTTTGAACAGAATGTGAAATGGAGGTGCTGCTTTCGGAGGTAGACCGGAGAAAAGCAGTGTTATTTGCAAGTTTGTTCTCCGGAATTAACAACAAAAGAAAAAAATAGAGTGGGAGAGTTTAGCTGATGCGGTCAACACAGTTGGGTCTTAACATCGCACTGAGTGCATTAAAAAAAAAGAAATAGTGTGGTTTATATCTGTAAAATGTTGCAGGATGCTCAACAGTCTCAGTGGCGCTACTTGTAAGACGCATGTCATCATGAATTGACACGTTCGACCATGAACTCGGCTCGAATCCAGCGTCTGATGAATTCTTTCTTGTTTTTTCCCCCGCTACATATCAGATTTTGCCAACTATTTATCACGAGAAAGACAAGTAGGAATCATCAATAAGTTCATATCAATAAGCATCATATTTTATTTGCACATTTATTGAATGGAAATGTTTCTGATTCACGCATGCAAATTCATCTTCAGATAGTGTCTTTATAGCAATGTGCGTGCAGTAGATAGCTCAGATTACATTGGGAAAACAGGCGACTGCTGCAAATTGTGTTTTAATGTTTAGCTGGTCAACTGTATGGTATGGAAACGTTCGAGGTTACTAAAGTAACCCTTCGTTCCCCGAGGAGGGGAACGGAAGCACTATAAGTGGATTTGATTTGTAAAATCCACGCATTGGGAGGATTCGGATCAGAAGCCGCTTGTCTGGAGAGTATTGAACGGGCCAATGAATGAAATTAATTGGCAGCGTAAGCTTGCGCAGGTGTGCGACATCTGCAATTATCTCAGCATATAAGCACACCTGAAGCCAGCAGACGCCATCCTTTTAAGCTGAAGAGACTTTCAAACAGCTAAGGGACAGTCATTATGGCGACGGAGTATAGTGCTTCCGTTCCCCTCCTCGGGGAACGAAGGGTTACTTTAGTAACCTCAAACGTTCCCCTTCGGGGGGAACTTCAGCACTATAAGTGGATTTGATTTGTAAAATCCACGCATTGGGAGCCCATTGAAAGCGCCATAATGACTGCACCTTACCAACACCCCCGATGAGGAGATAGTCAAGCAAGCGTGACGCACCCACATCATGGGGGGCGCGGTCCTCCAACGTGTCCCTGGCCCTAATTTATCCTACTTCAACAGAAGTTTTACGGATTTAGATATATTTTTTGGGAAGTCGTGAGCATCTAGATAATTCTAGGAAATACGACAGTACGCTGGGAAGCGTGCAATCCCGATAGGGAGGACGCTGCGGAGGCCATCCGTTACCCAAGGGGGGGATAGATGGCAGAATTTACATATGGACTAGCCCTAAAAAGGGGGAGTACGCATAGCAAAAGAGTGGTTAGCGGAGAGGGAAGACACGGGTCCACCCAGGGGGGGGACTTAACCGTGGCGGAATAAGCATATGGGATCGCCTAGTGGGGATCACGCATAGCAGGCACCTATACCCAAAACGCGGGCTGACCAGCGGGCAGACCTACAACGTAGTGGGCCAGCAAGTGACTCCTCCGCTGAGTCAGTGCTGGGGGCCACGGAGGAATCTGCAGGGCTCACCTGACGGGGAACTTTACTGACAGATAAAAAAGGCGCACGTACCTCCGTGTTAGGGAGAATGGCGCAGCAAGCGTGTTTCAACACCCTACCGAGTTGTCTCCTCAATCACCAAAGGGTTACCTAATACCCTTGAGGAAACCGGCTCCACTCGCAGATTGTAAAACCTTGCAAATGTGTTGGGTGTCGCCCAGCCCGCAGCTCTACAGATGTCTGTTAGAGAGGCGCCGCGTGCACGCGCCCAAGAGGATGCAACGCTCCGAGTGGAGTGTGCACGAACTCCCGGGGGACACGGCTGACCTCGACTCGAATAAGCGAGTGAAATGGCATCCACAATCCAGTGGGATAATCTTTGTTTTGATACGGCACTTCCCTGCTGCCGACCGCCATAACAGACAAAGAGCTGCTCAGATGATCTAAAATTCTGAGTACGGTCCACATAAATGCGCAGAGCGCGAACTGGTCAAAGTAAAGAAAGGGCTGGGTCTGCCTCCTCCGGGGGCAGCGCTTGCAGGTTCACTACCTGATCTCTAAAGGGGGTGGTAGGAACCTTGGGCACATAACCGGGGCGGGGTCTCAGGATGACGTGAGAGTAATCCGGCCCGAATTCCAGGCACGAGTCACTGACCGAAAATGCCTCCAGGTCCCCGACCCTCTTGATGGAGGCCAACGCAACCAGCAGAGCTGTCTTCAGGGACAGAAATCTTAGAGATACTGATTCGAGTGGCTCAAAGGGATCGAATCGCAGACTCGTGAGAACGAGGGCGAGATCCCAAGAGGGCATGAGAGGGGGGCGAGATGGATTAATTCGCCTAGCACCCCTAAGGAACTGGATGACCAGGTTATGCTTTCCCACGGTGCCGCCAGCTACCGCGCTATGATAAGTGGAGATGGCGGCCACGTAAACCTTGAGAGTGGAGGGCGACAGCCTGCTGTCCAACTTCTCTTTAAGGAAAGAGAGCACAACACTAATCTGGCAATTTCGGGGGTCTTCTCTGCGAGAGACGCACCATTCAGTGAATAGACTCCACTTCAGGGCGTAGGCGCGCCTCGTGGAGGGGGCTCTAGCCTGAGTGATGGTATTAACCATCGCAGTCGGTAGGTAACCTAAGTCTTCCTCGCGTCTAGGGACCACACGTGGAGGTTCCAAAGATCGGGGCGAGGGTGCCAGATGGTGCCCTGTCCCTGAGAGAGTAGGTCCTCTCTCAAAGGGATCCGCCAGGGGAGGGCCGTCGCGAGGAGTGAGAGCTCTGATATCCAGGTCCGGTTGGGCCAAAGGGGCGCAACTAGCAGAACCTGTTCCTCGTCCTCCCTGACCTTACACAGAAACTGCGCGAGCAGGCTCACTGGGGGAAACGCATACTTGCGCATGCCCCGAGGCCAGCTGTGGGCCAGTGCATCCGTGCCGAGAGAGCCCTCGGTCAGGGAAAAAAACAACTGGCAGTGAGCGTTCTCGGGGGAAGCAAACAGATCGATCTGGGCCTCCCCGAATCGCACCCATATCTGCTGAACAGACTCGGGGTGGAGTCTCCATTCTCCAGGAATGTAACAGCTGTCGTGAGAGCGCATCGGCTGCACGATTGAGCGTGCCTGGGACGTGAATGGCGCGCAGCGATTTCAGCCGCGGGTGACTCCAGAGGAGCAGACGGCGGGCGAGCTGAGACATGCGGCGAGAGCGCATACCCCCCATGCGGTTGATATACGCCGCCGCCGCCATACTGTCCGTCCTGACCAGCACGTGTTGCCGCTCCAGCACCGGTAAAAAGCGGTGGAGAGCGAGGAACACTGCCAACAGCTCTAGGCGATTGATATGCCAATGCAGCTGGGCACCCTTCCAGAGGCCCGCAGCCGCATGCCCGCAACACACACCCCCCAACCCGTGTTGGAATCGTCTGTTGAAACAACAACATGGCTGGACGCCTGTCCTAGAGGCACACCGGCCTGTAGGTACGAGGGGTCGTTCCAAGGGCTGAGGGCGCGGCGACACAGCGCAGTAACCGAGACCCGGTGTGTGCCCGCGTGCCATGCGCGTCTGGGGACCCGATCGTGAAGCCAGTGCTGAAGTGGTCTCATATGGAGCAACCTGAGCGGCGTGACGGCGGCTGCGGATGCCATATGCCCCAGGAGCCTCTGAAGGAACTTCAGTGGGACCACTAGTTTGCTGTCGAGCTCCCTCAGACAGTTCAGCAACAGGCGAGCGCGTTCCTCGGAGAGGTGCGCTACCATGGTGATCGAGTCCAGCTCCATCCCGAGAAAAGAAATCCTCTGCACGGGGGCGAGTTTGCTCCTTTCTCGGTTGACCTGAAGCCTCAGTAGGCGGAGATGCCGAAGCACCTTGTCCCTGTGCATAATCAATTGCTCCCGCGAGTGGGCTAAAATCAGCCAGTCGTCGAGATAATTGAGTATGCGAATGCCCGCGAGCCGAAGGGGCGCTAGGGCACCCTCCGCGAGTTTGGTGAAGACCCGCGGAGACAGAGAGAGCCCGAAGGGGAGGACCTTGTACTGCCACGCTCGACCCTCGAACGCAAACCGCAGAAATTGGCGGTGGCGTGGAAGAATGGAGACATGGAAATACGCGTCCTTCAGGTCTATGGCTGCAAACCAATCCCGAGGACGAACGTATTGGAGAATGCGCCTCTGCGTGAGCATTCTGAACGGCAGCCTGTGCAGACAGCGGTTCAAAACGCGCAGATCTAGGATTGGCCGTGACCCACCGCTCTTTTTGGGTACGATGAAGTATGGGCTGTAAAACCCACTCTCCATCTCGGCTGGAGGAACCGGCTCGATTGCACCCTTCGCCAGGAGGGCAGCAATCTCCTCTCGCAAGACAGGGGCGGACAGGGGGTTGACCCTGGAGAAATACACGCCCGTAAACTTGGGGAGCCGTTTCGCGAACTGAATCGCGTAACCGAGTCTGATTGTGCGTATGAGCCACCGCGAGGGGCTGGCCCGCGCTAACCAGGCAGGCAGAGCCCTCGCTAATGGAGTCATCGCTACAATCGCTGACGTACCAGCGGTGGGGCAGCGCGGAGTGGGTGTGCTGATCCGGGAAGCACGAGGGTCCCGCGGAAGAGCTGGAGGAGAGCGATTCGCTCTGGCTCCGCACCCTGACTCCGGAGAGGGGGCTGGAGGGCTGAGGGAAGGGAGACCGTCCCCCCAGCGCTCGTGAGCCACTGGCGAAGCACGTAGAGTCTGCGAGCCGGAAGGCAGCGCGTCCCGGACTGGCAGAACTCGTGCAGTCACATCCGGGGAAGGGAAAAAGTGCTCTTTTACTGATGTTTTGGTGGCACTGAAAAGTACCGTTGTTATCGGGGCCCCGCCCTCCAGCGGGGAAAGAGCAAGTTTCCTCTTCTCCGGATGGCCTGTCTCAGGGACGCTTCGCGGTCCGTTTACCGGACTTAACGGCGCCCTGGGCAGGAGGGGCTGCCTGCTTTCGAGGTGAACGCCGCGCCCGCTTGGCCGGAGGCGCAGGCGGGGCAGCACTCGTTGGCGGGCGCCCTCGGCGAGGAACAGCGGAGGTGGATGGCTCGGCGGGCGGAGCGGGCTTACGGCCACGCCGATAGATGACATTGCCCATCGCATCCGACTGCTCTTTCACCGCCTTGAATTCCTGGGTGAATTCACCGACGGTGTCGCCGAACAGGCCAGCCTGGGATATGGGCGAGTCAAGAAAGCGAACTTTGTCAACGTCGCGCATATCGGCCAGGTTTAGCCAGAGGTGGCGTTCCTGAACCACAAGTGTGGACATCGTCCTCCCCAGCGCACACGCGGCGGACTTAGTAGTCCGAAGAGCATAGTCGGTCGCGGTGCGCAGCTCATGTAATAAGCTTGGGTTGGACCCGCCCTCGTGCAGCTCGGCCAGCGCCTGCGCTTGGTAGCGCTGGTAGGTGGCCATCGCGTGCAAAGCAGAAGCAGCCTGGCCCGCAGACTTATAAGCTCTGGCTCCGAGGGAGGCAGACAACCTACAGGCTTTGGACGGGAGGCGGGGCAAACCCCGCCACGTAGAGGCGCCGCGCGGACAAAGATTGACCGCGATAGTGCGCTCCACTGACGGGATCGCCTCATACCCCCTGGCAGCTCCGCCGTCAAGGGCGGTGAGGGCGGAGGCACACGCAGCACGGGCAGAGAAAGGTGCCCTCCAAGACTGCGTGAGCCTACTGTGCACTTCCGGGAAGAAGGGGACGAGAGGCTTCGAAGGCTTCGCCTTCTGGTCCTCTACGTAGCACCCATCTAGTCGGTCCGGCCGCGGAGCTGGGGGATAAACCATCTCCAACCCCACGGCCGAAGCAGCCCGGGAAAGCACGGCTAACATGTCCGCTTCAGGATGCGATTTGACAGCGCTCACCTGCCCGGAGGGGGCGAGCGGGTCCGGATCTTCGTTGGACAGTGAAAGCCCACCCTCCGATGCCGCGGAGGACATCCAGCATTAACATGCTGGAACCCCAAACATGCAATGCAGTGATCGTGTCCATCATCCGGAGCCAGGAAACCCCCGCATCCAGAAACGCACAGTCGGAGCGCCATCCTGAAAAGGACGTGCTGCACAACTGTGTTGCTCTTTTAGGAAAGTTGCAACTATACGCACCGCTCTGGAGGACCGGACCCAAAGAACCGCAGGCAAGGGAGTTACCCAGCTCGACCGTCTGCCACCGCGAAGACCCACTCTGGACCGGGAGACACACTCGTTCGCTCTGAAGTGCTGATCAGCAAGAGGAACCCTCATCGACTCACTCAGAAAGGATCTGAAGCGAAAAGGATGGCGTCTGCTGGCTTCAGGTGTGCTTATATGCTGAGATAATTGCAGATGTCGCACACCTGCGCAAGCTTACGCTGCCAATTAATTTCATTCATTGGCCCGTTCAATACTCTCCAGACAAGCGGCTTCTGATCCGAATCCTCCCAATGCGTGGATTTTACAAATCAAATCCACTTATAGTGCTGAAGTTCCCCCCGAAGGGGAACCTTATTTACCTGCTGAACCAGTCTCATACAGCTGCCATTGCAAGGCTCAGACACTTTGTAGAGAGGAATTTAACACAACTGCCTCTAGGAGTCGCCAATGGAAATAAAACAGACACGCATAAAAAATGTGCGTACGCCTGCCAGAAAGCTGCCGTGAAGCTGCGCACATTCCCACGTTCAGTTCATTGTTAGTAAATCCAAACGTGAGCGATTCTGAGCGTAAAACCTGCCGTACGCAAAGTTTTTGTGCGTACGCAGCGTTGATACATGAGGCCCCTGACCTCCATTTAATAAACAATTATTTGCCATATTCTGGTAATTTGAAGTTTAAAGTTTAAGTTAAATCATTTAAGGTAATAACTAGTAAATAATAATATTAATAATGATTATAATAATAATAAATTATTATTTTATACAGAGTATTATTTAAGCCTACAATAGCCCTGAGACAATCATGTAAACCAGGTGCTGCTCGGAAATGGCTATCTTTGCTTAGCATCATGTGCACAGCAGCAAGAAACTTGGCAGTGAACTATGACCTTATTTTAATGACAAACGTCTAAGAATACTGCTAATTTACGTTTTTATTTAAGTTATACATACGCAATGAATGTAAGCCTGCTAACTGTGTGTGGTTCAAATGATAAAATATGTAAACTTAGGCTAATTAATAATAAATAAAAGCCTGCGTGTAAGGCTTTTATTTTGAGGGCGTGAAAGTGGGCGTGAAAGTGGGCGTTTCAGCACCGCCTACATGTGTAAAATTAATTTTAAAGTCGTTTATCAGTTTTCCTACTCTAAACCAAAAAAACGAAAATCCAGCCATAATCTCGTTTTTTCGTTTTCTCGTGAGCAAAAGAAAAACGGAAAAAACGGCAGTTTTCTCCATTTCCTTTATTCCATTTGAAAATGGAAAACAAATGAACAGAACGTACACAGACCTGGGTAGACCTGGGCAGCTCATTATTGGGAGTGCGTTGATATTCAGCCTTTAAAAAGGCGTCTGAGTAATGCATATGACATCCTGAGTGCAGGCGAAGCCTCTGGGTCCGTGTATCATCCGTTCATTTGATTATTCCTTTTATTCCGGAAAACGAAACATCAGAAAAACGATGAATAATTCGTTTTTCTGTTTATTCTGTAGGCAGAAAAAACGGAAACTCATCTGTTATTCTGCTTATTAACTTAAAACGGAATATTAAAACAAACACAAAACCAAAACGAAATAATGAGTCAAAAAATGGTGTACTTATTTGTTTATTCGTTTGATCAAAAAAATGAACTCAGCGTGGGCGTGCATCATTTATTTTCTGGTTTTAAACGGAATAAAGGAAAGGAAGAAAACGGCAGTTTTTCGGTTTTTCTTTTGCTCACAAAAAAACGAGATTTTGGCTGCATTTTCGTTTTTTTGATTTAGGGTAGGAAAACAAATAAATGAGTTTAAAGTTCATTATACACATGTAGGCGGTGCTGAAACGCCAACTTTCCTCTCATTGGTCAACCAAATCGGAGCTCGTGACGTCGCCCTCAAAAAAAAAGCCCTGCACCCAGGCGTTTTATTATTATTTAATTATAAATAAAATAAGTTTATATTCTATCATTTGAACTACACACAGTTAGCAGGCTTACATTCATTGCGAATGCATAAATTAAATAAAAACGTAAATTAGTAGTATTAATAAACATTTGGCATTAAAATAACTTTATAGTTCGGTGCCAAACTTGCTGCTGTGCATCTGATGCTGAGCAAAGATATGTAGTAGGCAGTGGCGATTCTTGACATTTTTGCCCTCCCATTAATATTCAATAATGTTTTCCGAGTGATCTTTAACAAACCAAGGAGATTTTCACACTATAAAACAAAAATATTTCTTCTGAAGTCATGGTGAGTCTTATTTCTTACAGTTTGTATTGAATAAAAGTAGTTTTTAATAACAATAAAAAACATTTTTAAGGTCAGCATTATTAGCTTGCTTATTTACTGTGAATTTGTTTAATTGTCTACACCACAAACAAGTTCTCTTTCAAACATTCGCTCGGTATCTCACTATGGGAAACGCCTCAGGCGTGACAGACTGTGGAAGCACCAATTACACCACGTTCGTCTGAGGACGGACAAATCACAGCTCGCGATTAGGAGCCCACCCTCTCCTTTATAATCCGCTATGATTCCCCGAATCGGCATTCTAGCACTCTTTCTCGTGAAGACTTTCCTTAAGCACCCAGGTTGCGCTGCTCTGTTCACAAACGTACCGTCAAGGCTAACGTTGCCGAACGCAGCTCAGTCATCTGAATCTGTCGTGGGTTCTTTGCTCGTTACGGAGTATTTTTTACTGCTTTTACTAGCAGCAACTGATATAGCTAACGCGTTAAGGCGAGCTAACTCTGATTTTGACTCACCATGTCTAAAGTCACGGTGGAGAAGGGAAAGGAGACCTCTTCGCCCTCCTGCCCGTCAGCGTGCGGATCTTGATCTCGGGCCGGGATTCACATCCGATGTGCATCGCATGTATGGGTGTGAAGCACGCCCAGGCCTTGTTGGCGAACACCGAAAGCTGCGTGCACTGCCAGGCCATGCCGATGAGGATTTTGGAGAGAAGGCTTCGAGTGGTGTCATCTTCCAAGGACGATCTGGTTCTCTCTGCCGCTCCGTCGTCAGCTAATGACGCCAAATCCTCTCCTCCGCGGGATCTTGCTTCGTGGGGGGACATCATGGAGGTGGAATCCCCCGAGAATGAGCCACTGTTCGACCAGCAGCTACTGGCGGGCGGGGATGAGATGGAAGGGGATGAGGAGGAGGATGATAAGACACTAGCCTGTCTTCTCCGAGATGAGCCGGACGATGAGGAGGAGGATGTCATCCGCCCTTCTTCCCACGCATCCAGGCCGACTAGTGCGCAGAGCGGTGAGGTGGCGTCGACCGTGGTGGATTGCAACCTCACAGAGGTTTGCAAACGTGCTGCCGCCAAGCTCGGCGTGGCTTGGCCTGTGACTCCTGGTCATCCAGGAGTTAAACAGGATGTGTATGACGGGAAAAGGCTCGCTCCCCGCGCTCCCCCAGCAAAACAACTACTTCCCGCTCTCCCAGATTGCATCACGGAGATGAAGCGGCCATGGGATAAACCCTTTACCAACCACGTGCCCGTCAAGGGTTACTCGTCGCTCGACGTAAGCGAGATGGAGGGGCTAGGGCTCTCTAACCCTCCAGTGGTCAAGCAGACGGTGGCTCTTCACCTGCATCCAAACAGGCGGGCTGCTGTTTCCTCGGCCACACCGTCCCTCCCTGGTAAAATGGAACGCTTCACTGCTTCCATGTATCAGAAGACATATAAATCTTCGGCGCTAACAGTGAGGGCTTTGAACGTCACTTCATTGCTGACGGCCTATCAAGCCAAATTATTGGAGGAGCTATGCACGCAGCTGGACACCGGCAATCCAAACCCGGCAGTCTGGGAAGAGATCTGCAACATTACAGACCTCAATCTGTGCGCCTCACGTGGGGCGGTGCAAAGCTCCGGCCGTACCATGGCTCTCGCCGTTGCGGGCGAGCGATCGCTGTGGCTGAATCTCTCGAGTATCGGGGACAGGGAAAAACTGGATTATCTCGACGCTCCCGTAGACTCGAGTGGGTTATTCGGTCAGTCGGTCGCGTCGATGAGGCAGAGATGCGACCTTAAAAAGAATGACGAGGAGACTTTTGACCTCTGCTTGCCTCGTAATAATAATAATAATAATAATTCATTACATTTATATAGCGCTTTTCTGGGCACTCAAAGCGCTTTAAACAAAGGGGGGGGAATCTCCTCATCCACCACCAGTGTGCAGCATCCACCTGGATGATGCGACGGCAACCATTTTGCGCCAGACCGCACACCACACACCAGCTGATTGGTGGAGAGGAGACAGAGTGATGATATGCCAATCATGATATGGGGAGGGTTAGGAGGCCATGATGGACAGAGGCCAGTGGGCAGATCTGGCCAGGATGCCGGGGTTAAACCCCTACTCTTTTTCAAAGGACATCCTGGGATTTTTAACGACCACAGAGAGTCGGGACCTCAGTTTAACGTCTCATCCGAAAGACGGCGCTCACTGAGCAGTATAGAGTCCCCGTCACTATACTGGGGCATTAGGACCCACACAGACCGCAGGTTGGGCGCCCCCTGCTGGCCTCACTAACACCACTTCCGGCAGCAACCAAGCTTTCCCATGTGGTCTCCCATCCAGGTACTGACCGGGCGCAGCCCTGCTTAGCTTCAGTGGGTGACCATGTGAGAGTTGCAGAGAGCTAGCTGCCGGCTAGCTAAAAAATAAAAATACATTACGTCCTCCTGTTCCTGATACTCGGCCCACTCCTCCGACGCAGGGCAGAAAATTTGTTAGTGCGTCCAGACCGCCTAAACCCCACAGCAAAGAGCAGACGGCTCGCCCCCCCGCTGCTCCAAACGCTAAGCCATGGGGAAAGCAGTCATTCGCGGCTGCAAAGTCCAGATCCGCTAACCCCTCCGCCAAAAAGAAGAGGGACTCCTAGGACGCCATGTTTGGAGAGGAGAGATGGGCAGCACCTAGGGTTTTCTGCGATGTCTTCTCCACAGTCCGCCGCGTTTGTTTCCCCACCCGCAAAAATGCAGAGGAGGAGGAATTTGGGCGGAGAAATGGTTCAGAGTTGTGTTCAGGCCAGTTCAGCTTCCCCTCAACACACAATGTTCCGTGGATTGCCGACAGCAGTTCCACAAGTTCATGTGCGGAGCATTCGGCCACCATGTGGTCTGCCGAGTTCAGGCACACGTTCGCAAGTGTCTTGTCACAAAGCACTTCATTCCCTGTGTTCATGGCAAATAAAAAATCCCCTGTCGCATCCAGGCTCAATGCCGAGGGCGCAGAAAGCCAAAAACAAAATAAAAACACAGAGAAAAGCGAAAGCTCAAAGCCG
Organism: Danio rerio; assembly: GCF_052040795.2. Classification (NCBI taxonomy): domain Eukaryota; kingdom Metazoa; phylum Chordata; class Actinopteri; order Cypriniformes; family Danionidae; genus Danio; species Danio rerio. Next base: position 35,168,663 of record NC_141038.1, read on the forward strand.
AGAGATGGGCCAGTCTCCGAGCCAAACAGATCCTGGCCAAATTTCTCTCTGGCCACAAGAGGGCGCCAGCGCTCCACCAGTGCGGCCAGTTCGGCAGCAGCCTCTGTCTCTTCACCTGGAGACCTGGATAAAGTGTTCTCCGCACCCGTGGGTCCTCGCAACTGTAACCAGGGGTTACAGGCTTCAGTTTGCTGGAAACCCCCCTCCTTTCAACGGGGTTATAGCATCTGTGGCAAACGAGGATTCGGCTCAGGTGCTGGAGGCAGAGATATCCTCCCTCATGGAGAAGGGAGCTATAAGACGAGTTCCAGTGGAGGAAACTCAGACGGGTTTTTACTCACGTTACTTTCTAATCCCAAAGAAAGATGGGAGTCTTCGCCCAATACTGGACCTGCGTGCTTTAAACAAGCACTTAAGGAAGTACAAATTCAAGATGCTCACAGTAGAAGCTCTCACTCGTTCGATCCGCCGGGGCAATTGGTTCGCCTCGATTGATCTCAAGGATGCTTACTTTCATATAAGCATCTATCCAGCACACAGGAAATAAGTCAGGTTTTCCTTTCAGAACGAAGTGTTCGAATTTGTTACTCTTCCATTCCAGCTCAGTCTAGCACCGCGGTGTTCAGCAGATGCATGGAAGCAGCGCTGTCTCCGCTGAGACACAAAGGTCTGCACATATTCGCTTATCTGGATGATTATCTGGATGATTATCTGATATGCGCTCGCATACGCGAGCGCGCGGAGCGGGATGCAGAGACTCTTTCGTCTCATCACACAAGGCTGGGATTCAGAATCAACAGCGCCAAAAGCCAGCTGATTCCGTCCCAGGAGATAGAGTATCTGGGCCTGCGCCTAGACTCTGAAACTTACCGCGCCATGCTTTTGGAGAGAAGGATTACGGCGTTCGGTCTATGCCTGACCCATTTTCGCAAAGGAAACCTGGTCTCGTTCAGAACCTGTCTCCGTCTGATGGGCATGATGGCTTCATCTCTGTCTGTGATCCCACTGGGGTTATTAAAGATGAGAGATTTTCAGCGTTGGATTACCGCGAAGCGCTTGTGCCCGCGCAGGCACCTCGCGCGCAAGGTACGGATATCCACAGAGTGTGTGATGGCTCTCCACCACTGGAAAAACCCCTGCATATTCCGATCAGGGGCTCCGCTTGGGAGCGTGTCTCTTAGAAAAGTCGTCACTACGGACGCATCCCTAACGGGATGGGGAGCCGTATTTCAGGGCAGTATTTCTGGCTTTAAAACATTTTCTTCCATTATTGAAGGGTTTTTATGTTTTAGTCAGGACGGACAACACAACGGTGATGGCGTACATCAACCGCCAAGGGGGAACGCGATCATTGCAGCTGCACAATCTAGCGCGCAAGCTGATTGTCTGGAGCGCCGCTCACTTGAGCTCACTGCGCGCGACGCACGTCCCGGGAGTCAGAAATGTGGGGGCGGATCTTCTGTCGAGGGGAAACCCGACGTACGGAGAATGGGTTCTCCACCCGCAGGTAGTGAATCAAATTTGGGAGATGTACGGCAAGGCTGCCGTAGATCTCTTCGCCTCGCTATTTGTGTCATGGGCCACTCACCTTAAGGGTGAGGCTGTTTCATCTCAACGGCTCTCGCACTGGATAGTGTAGGCGATTGAACTGGCCTATACATCTAGGGGTCTTCGTTCCCCAGAGGGTTTAAGAGCTCATTCTTCAAGAGGTATCGCTACCTCATGGGCTTTGTTCAGAGGGATTTCGGTAAGAGATATTTGTAAAGCGGCAAGTTGGTCTTCCCCGCATACATTTATCAGGTTTTACCGCCTTGACGTCTTCGCGCCTTCATTGGCTCAGGCGGTTCTTAATGTGTGTCCCTTATAAGCTTGAAAGGTTGTCTTTCTACCGATTCTGTCCGGGGGCTTCGGAAAGCATGCGTTACGGGAGTGGTATATATCATTCCCATAGTGAGATACCAAGCGAATGTTTGAAAGAGAACGCTAGGTTACTTGCGTAACCCCGGTTCTCTGAGAACAGAGCGAGGTGTCTCACCAGACTTCCCTTCACGCATTACACTCGGGAAGAGCGTGCTTCGAATGCCGATTCTGGGAATCACAGCGGATTATAAAGGAGAGGGTGGGCTCCTAATCGTGAGCTGTGATTTGTCCGTCCTCAGACGGACGTGGTGTAATTGGTGCTTCCACAGTCTGTCACGCCTGAGGCGTTTCCCATAGTGAGATACCTCGCTCTGTTCTCAGAGAACCGGGGTTACACAAGTAACCTAGCGTTATACAATAACTTGACTTCCAACTCTTCTAAAGTTACCATAACATGTTAAGTCCATTACATCTGAATCTGAATCAAAGACTGTAGAGAGGACTAAAAGGGACTTTGTCTGTAAAATAACTAAATCTTATACACTAACCATCATGGGAAAGATAAAAAAAAGTAGGCTAGTTATTAGAACTTATAGTTAAACTATAATGTTAAAAGCGTGCTGTAAATGTGTTGAAGATTCGTGGATATGTCACGACTGAAAACACAAATGAATGGAGGCAAAACTAAATGAGTTTAATATGACGTTTACATGAGCGTGACTGAAAACTACATGTGTTTCATCAATCTGTTCTCCGGGACTTGCAGACTGTATGTAGTCTACATTCAAGACTGCATTTCCTAACGTAAAAAACGATGTACACTCATCGTCTGATTAATAAAAATAGCTGAGGACTTCCTATATTAAATGCTTTAAATTGCTATTAAAACAAAATTTTAATACAATCAAAAGTGGACATTTTGATAGTTTTCACTTCTCTGACGAATGCGGGAAACAGAGCGCGAGTGTGCAAAGCGCGCGCAATCTCCCCTGTCTGCCACGGATGGCTGATCTCGCTTCTCAGAGGCGTTTTGACAAAAAAGCGCGTCCAAATTTAGAGGGGCCAGAAGGCTTAGTCTATTCCGCGCTCCAGCGGGCGCATAAAACTTGCGCTAGCAAGAACAGTGATTATGAATGTTTTGGGGGAAAAGAAAACGTTTAAATTAATTTGTTAATAAAATAGTGCAGCATTATTCTCAGTCAGTGTTGGCTGAAAAAAAATCAAGATTACCAATGCTGCATACATTTCAAGGATTTCTATTGTTTAATTTTCAGTTCATTGCTGTGTCGCTCCATATTTCAGGTTGCAGAAAAGCGCATCTTGCTTATTTTAAGCACAACTTTAATGTTAATGTGAGTGTACATATATTTCCATTCTATGGATATAGGCCTATACAGCCCAGGTTGTAGTATTGCGTAAGTGGGGGCATTATTTTACACTGGTAAAGTGGAGCATTTCTTGGCAAATTCATAATGCACGCATTTACCTGCACGTAGGCTTTTAATTATTATTATTATTATTATGCAATTATATAAATTAAGTTAAGACATTCTATCTATTTGAACCACACACAGTTAGCAGGTTTACATTCATTGCGTATCTATAAATTAGGCTATTTCTAAAAACATAAATTAGTATTATTAGACATTTGCCATGAAAATAAATTCATAGTTTTCTACTGAAGAATAAGACGAATGTGTGATTACAATCCTTGCATGAGCAGAGCGAAGCATTTATATAACTATAATATTTTTATAGTTTATAAAAACTAAATATTTTATATAAACTATAAAAATATAAACTATTATAGGCTGCAGCTAAATGAACGCGCCTTGTCTGTTGGCGCGTGCCTCTAAAGAACAGACTAGTCAGACTACATAGGCTAATTTTCAAACAAAACTTGATGCTTATTTACATTATCCAAAGACAATCCTTGGATCTGTTGTTGTATATTTTTTATTTTTAATATGAAGTTATTTTCTTAAATGTAGGCCTAGTTGTCCTTCATGCGGTAAAATAATCACAGCCTTTGTATTTGATATATTTGTAAATTGTCCTTCCAGTTTGACACAATGTAAGTAACATTTTGGCCTGTTACTGAGTTAGTGAAATCCTTATTTTTCATGGAGAAACAATTCATGTGTAGGACTTGTGTAAACAATATACAATCCATGGCCTATTTCTGTTGGAAAATGTAACTTTTTGAAAGGAATTTTGTTTGGTATAATTAAAAAATTAACAATACAATAAAAATAAACAGGAAGAATAACATTTGAGGTGCTTCAAAATAAAATCCGCTATAGGCTGCAGCACCAAAACCCAGTATGTTAAATAAAATTATTTAAAAAAATTAAAGTATTGTAGTAATTGTAGTAGCTAGCCAAACTTTATTCACTGTAAATGACGAAATCTTCCTTTGCGCCAGTCAGTTTCACCTTTAATCAACTATAATCTTTAATCTTAATCCTAAATAATAATCTTTAATTTGAATGAGCCAGAACAGCCTTTACAAACTCTTTGTAAGACCGACAAATTATAACTCGGTCTGTGAAAGAGAAACTCTTTGAGAATGGAAATGCATGCTAGATTTGTTTATATCCCTATACAATGTGAATAAGCAACAAGTTTTTATTGAGATTGTGTCCTCTTATACTGTTCTTTGATGCACGCACAGTAAAGCTCTGATAAGGCGCCTTTAGCCTGTAGCTTAGTTTAGATTTTTTACATATTATGTTCCATTACTCTAAATGTATTTTTTTTTATTTATGGCTTATATAAAAATATATAGTTATATAAACGCTTCGCTCTGAATCTGATCATGCAAGGATCATGCGCAAAAATGCACATTTGTCTTAGGCCTGGCTATTTTAAATAGATCCGTAAATTCTGTATTTTAAAAAAATGATCGTTTATAAAGACTAAGCTGTTAATAACTGTAAGTCTTCGAATGGAAAAGTTTTGATTAAAGTCCTGTCGTTTTAAAGATTTTCTACAATTTAGGAAGAATTAGATTAAAGATAACTTAATTCGGCATAGGCCTGTAGTGCGCGAATGCACTTCCCTTTTTTATTATTTAATGCATTATTTAATAAAATGCAAACAGTTAGCAGCACCGAGAAGAGCCAATGTCAAGTTATTAGCGCAACGCACAGACAGCTAGCTGGTCAGTTAGTCTGAACTACAAGCCATTTTTTATTCAGCTTATATATATATATATATATATATATATATATATATATAATACGAAATGAAATAACAAATAGGCCTAGTGCTACTATAGCAGCAACAACAACAAATAAAATAATAATAATAAGACAGGCGCACTTTGGCGTTGCAATAAAATCTTAAAGATCTTAAAACCTGCTTCTTTTTGTTTGTAAGGTATTGTTTTCGTTATTACTGATTCAAATTACTGGGATATGGGAGACGGAGCGGGCTAATCAGGCGCAATCATCGAATCTAGGCTATTCAACGCAAGCCGGCGCCACTGTATTGACTGCATGACTGGATTAGATTGTACGAATTCATACGAATTAGCCACTAAATGAAAAAGTTACGAATTGCCGTGAGATTGTGTTGGGTAAACTGTCTTGATTTTGGCTTTTGCAGGACACTGAGTAATGCTCATCAGAGGGGAGAAGTGGTCAAAGCCACCTGATGAATAAGTGGTGATAGCCATACATTCCTGCGTGAACCCGTTCTCACAGGTTGCCTGCGTATAGCCTACGCGATTTGCGACTAGTAAAAATCATTTACGTCCTGGTCTTTTTATGAGTCATTTTCCGAAACTTTAAAAGCACCATGCATGCGCAAATTGAAAGCCACATACACCTGACTCTTACTTTTTTCACGACACATCTGCCAATATTTTTTTTTTGGGGGGTTTTTACGCAATTTAAGTCATTTTAGGTAATTTTAAGTCAGAAGTTTACATACGTTGCATGTTGCATTATTGGCCTACTGACCTAAATAAGCTTTTTGCATCACTTTTCATAGCTTAAAAGTTTACAGACAATTCCTTTTAAATTACTTTTGGTGCAATAAATATGCCAGAATAGTTGAAAGTGTTAACATATTCTTTAAATGTATTTATGACATATAGTTACTAAGGTAAATCATAATTAATTCGCCAATAATGCTACACTTATACTACCTGGGCTGTAAGCCTATATCCATGGAAATATATGTACACTTACATTAACATCAAAGTTGTGCTTTTGTAAAATAGAGAAAATAAGCAAGATGCGCTTTCTGCAGCCTCCGTGAAATATGGCGCGTCACAGCAATGAACTGAAAATTAAACATCAGAAACCCTTATAATGTATGCAGTGTTGGTTATCTTAATTTAAAAAACACTGACTGAGAATAATGCTGCACTATTTTATTTACAAATAATTTAAATGTTTTATATTCCCCCAACACATTCATAATCATTACTCTTGCCAGCGCAAGTTTCATGCGCCTGCTTGAGCGCCGAATAGGCTAAGCCTATGCCGGCGCTTATATAGGCTATGCAAGATGCCAATTTGGGTGGCACCACGGCACATGCTGGCACACCCGTGGCTATGCCCCTGCTACAATAACAACAGCAACCACAACAAAATAATAAAAAAATAATAAGATAGGTAGGCTTTGCTGTTGCAATAAAATAATATTAATTATCAAATAAATAATTAAAATAGCCAATAGCATATAATTAAAATAGGAGGAAATTTAATAGAAATGGTACCATTTGTTATAGCCCCATGATGGGCCGTTTTCTTATTCTAGTCCTTACAACTATTAAAAAACGAAGTAAATAATTATAATTTTATTATTATTATTATTAGTAGTAATTACTATTATTTAGGCCTACAGCGCATGCAAACCAGGTGCTGCTCGGAAATGGCTATCTTTGCTCAGCATCAGGTGCACAGCAACAAGTTTGGCACCGAACTATGAATTTATTTTGTGAAAATGAACGGATGATACACGGATGGAACGGATGGACCCTCTGGGTCCGTGTACGTTTTGTTAATTTGTTTTCCATTTTCAAACGGAACAAAGGAAATGGAGAAAATGGCTGTTTTTCCGTTTTTCTTTTGCTCATGAGAAAACGAAAAAACGAGATTTTGGCTGGATTTTCGTTTTTTGGTTTAGGGTTGGAAAACGGATAAACGAATTTAAAATTCATTTTACACATGTAGGCGGCGCTGAAACGCCCACTTTTCTCTAATTGGTCAACCAAATCTGATCTTGTGACGTCGCCCTCAAAATAAAAGCCTTGCACGCAGGCTTTTAATTATTATTATTTAATTATATATACACTAAGTTTACATATTCTATCATTTGAACCACACACAGTTAGCAGCCTTACATTCATTGCATATGTATAACTTAAATAAAAACGTAAATTAGCAGTATTCTTAGACATTTGTCTTTAAAATAAGGTCATAGTTCACTGCCAAGCTTCTTGCTGCTGTGCACCTGATGCTGAGCAAAGATAGCCATTTCAGAGCAGAACCTGGTTTACATGATTGTTTCAATTTTGTAGGCCTAAATAATACTCTGTATAAAATAATAATTTATTATTATTATTTAATTAGTTATTTAATGGTTGTAAGGGCCAGAGTAAGAACACATTGGACACTGCATGGGGCTATAATAAATTGTACCATTTGTATCTATTGGATTTTCTCCTATTTTAATTTAATATATGCCTTTAGCCTATTGTAATTATTTATTTGAGTATTAATACTTTTTTATTGCAACGTCAAAAGCCTGTCTTATTATTATTATTTTTTTTGTTATTGTTGCAGGGACATAGCCACGGGTGTGGCAGAGAGTGCCGGTGCCACCCAAAGTGGCATCTTGCACCTGAAAATAGATGCCTTCGCGCTCAAGCGCGCGCATAAAACTTGCATAGGCAAAAGTAATGATGAATGTGTTGGAGGAAAAGAAAACATTCTAATTATTTGTTAATAAAATAGTGCAGCATTATTCTCAGTCAGTGTAGGCTGAAAAAAATTAAGATCGCCAGCCTTTTAAGGGTGGTTTTATTTTCAGTTCATTGCTGTGACGCGCTATATTTCACGGAGGCTGCATGAGACTGAAAGCGCATCTTGCTTATTTTCTCTATTTTACAACTTTGTTGTTAATATATATATATTGCCATGGCAGGCTGCGGAATATTTTAAATAAGTGGTTTATCCTAAATAAAATACAATATAGGATCGGTGGATGTGCAATGAATAGTTTGAAAACCCATGGTTCAGACCAATAGATGAGCTAGCTGTCTGCGCGCTGCGCTAATAACTTGACTTTTGTTCTTTTCGTGCTGCCAGATGCATTCACTATTGCATAAAATAATTTTAAAAAAAGTAATTCGGTAAAGCGCGCGATGCGCGCTGAAATAAGCACACTATATGCATATGTCGAATTAAGTTCCCCTTCGGTTGGGGAACTTCAGTGCCATAGAGTGGATTGATTGAAATCCACGAATGGGAGGATTCAGTTCAGAACCCGCTTGTCTGAAAGAGTATTGAACGAGCCAATGAATGCAATGAATTGGCAGCGCAAGCTTGCACAGGTGTACTTCATTGCTAATTATCCCAGCATATAAGCACACCTGGAGCGAGCAAACGCCATCCTTTTCGCTTCAGAGACTTTCTGATCGAGTCGATGAGGGTTCCTCCTGCTGTGACCAGCGATTCTGAGAGAACAAGAGCATTCTCCTGGTCCAGAGTGTGTACACGCAGCGGCAGACGGTCGAGCTGGGTTTCTCCCTTGCCTGGCGTTCTTTGGGTCCGGTCCTCCAGAGCGGTGCGTATAAAGTTGCAAACTTCACAGAAAGAGCAACACAGTCGTGCAGCACGTCCTTTTCAGGACGGCGCTCCGACTGTGCGATCTGGATGCGGTGGTTTCCTGTCCTCGGATGATGGGCACGGGCACTGCGTTACATGTCTGGGGGGTCCAGCATGTTAATGCACTGCTCGCAGGCAGTTCATGTCGTCATTGCGATGCCATGACTGTTGCGCAGTAAAGATCGCGGCTAGCCTTTGCAAAAGGGCGAACCACCCCAGTTGTCCCCTGCTCTGCAGCGGGCACTCGGGCAGATCTGAGGGTTTCAGCGAGAGATAATCCGACGCCCAGGGGCCCGCGGACCTCCCGCTCCTCTAAGCACTCCATCCAAGCTTCGGGCAGGAGAAGCGATCCGTCTAACAGATGGTAGCCCTTACGCCCGATGACACCGAAGACCAGACGTCCACCGCGGCATCGGAGGGTGGGCTTTCATTGTCCGATGATGATCCAGACCCGCTCGCCCCCTTTGGGCTGGTGAGCGCTGTCACTACAGATCCTGAAACGGACATGTTAGCCGTGCTTTCCCGGGCTGCTTCGGCCTTGGGTTGGAGATGGTTTATCCCCCACCTCGGCGGCCGGACCAACTAGAGGGGCGTTCCCTTCTTCCCGGAGGTGCACAGTAGGCTCACGCGGTCTTGAAAAGCACTTTTTTCTGCTTGTGCTGTGTGTCCCTCCACCCTCACCACTCTTGACGGTGGAACAGCCAGGGGGTATGTGGCGATTCCTCAGGTTGAGTGCGCGATGGCGGTCAATCCGCGCAGCGCCTCTTCTTGGCGGGGTCCGCCTCGTCTCCCATCCAAAGCCTGTAAGTTATCTGCCTCCCTCGGAGCTAGAGCTTACATAGAGCCTTGCATGCGATAGCCACCTACCAGCGCTACCTAGCGCAGGCGCTGGCCGAGCTGCACGAGGGTGGGTCCAACCCAGGCTTACGAGCTTCGCACCGCCGCCGACTTAGCTCTTCGGACTACTGAGTCCGCTGCGTGTGCGTTGGGGAGGACGATGTCCACATTAGTGATCCAGGAGCGCCACCCCTGGCTGATATGCGCGAAGTCGTCAAAGTCCGCTTTCTTGACTTTCCCCATATCCCAAGCAATGTTCGGCCACACCGTCTGTGAATTTACCCAGGAATTCAAGGCGGTGAGAGAGCAGTTGATGGGTGATGTCTTATCGGCGGTCCGTAGCCCGCTCCGCCCGCCGTGCCATTCATACCTGCTCCTCGCCAAATGCGCCCGCCTACGAGAGCTGCTGTCCTCCTGGCGAAGGATGCAATCGAGCCGCTCCCTCCAGCCGAGATGGAGAGCGGGTTTTACAGCCCACACTTCATCGTGCCCAAAAAGAGCAGTGGGTCACGGCCAATCCTAGATCTGCGCGTTTTGAACCGCTGTCTGCTCAAGCTGCCGTTCAGAAAGCTCACGCAGAAGCGCATACTCCGGTGCGTTCGTCCTCTGGGTTGGTCTGCAGCATTAGACCTGATTGACGCGTATTTCCATGTCTCCACTCTTCCTCGCCACCGTCAGTTTCTGCGGTTTGCGTTTGAAGGTCGAGCTTGGCAATACAAAGCCCTCCCCGCGGGCTCTCTCTGTCTGTAGCACCCTTCGGCTCGCGGGCATCTGCATACTCAATTTCTTGACGACTGGCTGATTTTTGCCCTCTCTCCGAGCAATTGATTATGCACAGAGACAAAGTGCTCCGGCACTTCCACCTGTTGGGGTTTCAGGTCAACGGAGAAAAGAGCAAACTCGCAACCGTGCAGAGGATCTCTTCTCTCGGGCTGGAGCTGGACTCGGTCACCATGGCAGCGCGCCTCTCCGGAGAGCGCGCTCAGCTGATGCTGTACTGTCTGAGAGAGCTCGACAGTAAAATAGTGGTCCCACTGAAACTATTTCAGAGGCTCCTGGGGCATATGGCATCCGCAGCCGCTTCATGCCGCTCGGATTACTCTATATGAGACCACTTCAGCGCTGGCTTCACGATCGAGTCCCCAGACGCGCATGGCACGCGCGCGCTCACCGAGTCTCTGTTACTGTGCTGTGTCGCCGCGCCCTCAGCCCTTGGAGCGACCCCTCGTTCCTACAGGCCTGGGTGTCTCTAGAACAGGCGTCCAGTCTTGTTGTTGTTTCAGCAGATGCTTCCAACACGGGCTGGGGGGCTGTGCGTTGGGGGCATGCGGCTGCGGACCTGTGGAAGGTACCCAGTTGCATTGGCATATCGCCTGGAGCTGTTGGCAGTGTTCCTCGCTCTCCACCATTTTTTTTCCGGTGCTGGAGCGGCAACACGTGCTGGTCAGGACGGACAGTACGGCGGCGGTGGCGTATATCAGCCGTATGGGGGGGTATGCGCTCTCGCCGCATGTCTCAGCTCGCCTGCCGTCTGCTCCTCTGGAGTCATCCGCGGCTGAAATCGCTGCACGCCATTCATATTCAGGCAAGCTCAACCGTGCAGCCGATGCGCTCTCACGGCAGCTTTACGTCCTGGAGAATAGAGACTCCACCCCGAGTCTGTTCAGCTGATATGGGCGCGATTCGGGGAGGCCCAGATCGATTTGTTGCTTCCCCCGAGATTGCTCATTGCCAGTTGTTCTTTCCCTGACCGAGTGCTCTCGGCACGGATGCACTGGCTTACAGCTGGCCTCGGGGCATGCGCAAATACGCGTTTCCCCCAGTGAGCATGCTATCGCAGTTACTGTGCAAGGTCAGGGAGGACGAGGAACAGGTTGCTGGTTGCGCCCCTCTGGCTCAACTGGACCTGGATGTCAGAGCTCTCCCTTGCGATAGCCCTCCCCTGGCAGTCCCTTCGAGAGAGCACCTACTCTCTCAGGGACAGGGCACCATCTGGCACCCTCGCCGATCTTTGGAGGTCCTTAGACGCGAGGAAGACTTAGGTAACCTCCGATTGCGGTGGCTAATACGTCACTTGGGCTAGAGCCCCCTCCCCGAGCGCGCCTATGCCCTAAAGTGGAGTCTATTCACTGAATGGTGTGTCTCTCGCAGAGAAGACCCCCGTAATTTGCCAGATCAGCGTTGTGCTTTCTTTACGCCGAGAGAAGCTGGAGAGCAGGCTGTCGCCCTCCACACTCAAGGTTACGTGGCTGCCATCTCCGCTCTCATGACGCGGTGGCTGGCAGCACCGTGGGAACGCATAACCTCATCATCTGGTTCCTCAGGGGCGCTAAGCGAATTAATCCACCCTTCCCCCCTCTCATGCCCTCTTAGGATCTCGCCCTCGCTACACAAGCGCGTCAGATCCCTTCGATCCTCGACTCAGTATCTTTCTGTCCCTGAAGACAGCTCTGCTGGTCGCGTTGATATCGATTAGAGGGTCGGGGACCCGGAGGCATTTTTCGGTCAGTGACTCGTGCCTGTAATTGGGCTGGCTTTCTCTTACGTCCTGAGACCCTGCCCGCGATATGTGCCCAAGGTTCCTACCACTCCGTTTTAATACGAGGTAGTGAGCCTGCAAGCGCTGCCCTCGGAGGAGGCAGATCCAGCCCTTCTTTATTGTCCAGTTCGCGTTTTGCGTATTATAAGTTCCCACTAGATTGTGGATGCCTTCTTTCGCTATCAGAGCCGAGGTGAGCCGTGTCCCCCGAGAGTGTGTGCACACTCCACTCTGAGCTTCGCATCCTCTCGAGCGCGTGCACGCGGCGCCTCTCTAACAGACATCTGTAGAGCTGCGGGCTGGGTGACACCCAACACATTTGCAAGGTTTTACAATCTGCGAGTGGAGCCGGTTTCCTCAAGGGTATTAGGTAACCCTTGGTGATTGAGGAAACCATTCGGTAGGGTGTTGAAACACGCTTGCTGCGCCATTCTCTCTAACACGGAGGTACGTGCGCCTTTTTATCTGTCAGTAAAGTTCCCCGTCAGGTGAGCCCTGCAGATTCTTCCGTGGCCCCCAGCACTGACTCAGCGGAGGAGTCACTTGCTGGCCCACTATGTTGTAGGTCTGCCCGCTGGTCAGCCCGCGTTTAGGGTAAAGGTGCCTGCTATGCGTGATCCCCACTAGGCGATCCCATATGCTTATTCCGCCACGGTTAAGTCCCCCCCCCCTGGGCGGACCCGTGTCTTCCCTCTCCGCTAACCACTCTTTGCTATGCATACTCCCCCTTTTTAGGGCTAGTCCATATGTAAATTCTGACATCTATCCCCCCTTGGGTAACGAATGGCCTCCGCAGCGTCCTCCCTATCGGGATTGCACGCTTCCCAACGTACTGTTGTATTTTCCGAAAATTATCTAGATGCTCACAACTTCCCAAAAAATATATCTAAATCCGTAAGACTTCTGTTGAAGTAGGATAAATTAGGGCCAGGGACACGTTGGAGGACCGCGCCTCCTATGATGTGGGTGCGTCACGCTTGCTTGACTATCCCCTCATCGGGGGCGTTGGTAAGGTGCAGTCATTATGGCGCTTTCCATACTTCTCCCATTCGTGGATTTCAATCAATCCACTCTATGGCACTGAAGTTCCCCAACCGAAGGGGAACGTTCGAGGTTACAGAAGTAACCCTTCGTTCCCCGAGGAGGGGAACGGAAGTGCCATACTCTGTCGCCATAATGACTGTCCCTTAGCTGTTTGAAAGTCTCTTCAGCTTAAAAGGATGGCGTTTGCTCGCTCCAGGTGTGCTTATATGCTGGGATAATTGGGAATGAAGTACACCTGTGCAAGCTTACGCTGCCAATTCATTGCATTCATTGGCCCATTCAATACTCTTTCAGACAAGCGGCTTCTGAACCGAATCCTCCCATTTATGGATTTCAATCAAGCCACTCTATGGCACTTCCGTTCCCCTCCTCGGGGAACGAAGGGTTACTTCTGTAACCTCGAACGTTCTCTTTATTTCTTTAATCAAGATTTTTCCATTAGAGGAATTACAGTTTTTAATAGCTTAGTCCTTATAAACGATCACTTTATAAAATACACAATTTCCAGATCAAGCCTAATGAAGAATAATAAACTATATATTTTATATAATCCATGAATATTAAAAAACAATATACATTTAAAGTAATGGAACATTATATGTTAGAAAATTTTAGGCTTTTTTTAGGCTAAATAAAGGTGATTTTTCGGAGCTGTTCAGCACGTGCGTCAAAGAAAAGACATGACAATCTCAATAAAAACTTATTTACAATATCTAAATGTCACGAAATGGGGAATGATCACAAAAAACGCAAAAATCCATGTGCAGCAATTTATTAACAAAAAGACAAAGGTATCCAAAAAGACAGATTTCCAAGAGACAAAGGTTTCCAAATCTTGCACAGAACTATAAGCAAGATACAAAAACTAGATGACCAGACGAAGGCACTGGCAAAAATCCAAAAACAGGTAAATACAAGGACAGGGTAGGAGTGTTAACAAAAACGAAAACAAACAGGAATACAAGAATAATCGTAATAGAAAAAAAAAACTAGATAACCAGACAAACATACCAAACATGAGGAACTAACAAAATCTGAGGCAACTAAAACAGAGAACAAGAGGGTTTATAAAGACAGGACTAAATTAACAAACACAAAACAGCTGTAACATAACACAATCAGGAATATAAAGGATTATTGGAAATGAAGTGAAACTACAAAACAAACTAGTGCCCTCAAGGGTCCAAACTAGGGCACTGCAACAGGTGTGACACTAAAAGGATATAAAACATCTAACATGCATATCCATTCTCAACGAGTTTCTGTGTTCTGCATCCTTCACAGACCGAGTTCTTATTCCGAGGTAATCTGTAAATATTATAATATTATATAAGAGTCTGTAAAGGCTGTTCTGGCACATTCTTAATTAAATGTGAAACTAATCGGCGCAATGGATGATTTGTCATTTAGAGTAAATACAGTTATACCACACGATATGGAACTATGAATAATTCACTTTAAGTTTATATTATTATTATATTAAACAAACAAACCAGTTTGTGTTTTGGCACTGCATGCAGCATATTGTGGATCTTATTTTGAAGCATTGCACTTCAAATATTATTCTTTCTTTTTATTTTTATTGTATTTTTAATATTTTTAATTATACAAAACAAAATTGGTTCTAAACAGATACATTTTCCTATAGGCAATGATGAAGTGTATATTATTCTAGATTGTGTCTAGAAAGATTGTGTCTTCTAATTCAGTAGTGTAGCCATAAAAGAGACTGTGCATCAGAAATACTGGGTGCCTTATTTATTGTCAAAATAATGTGCAAAAAAATAAATGAACAAATTACTTATCACTAACCTTATATGTGAAATAAGCAGGGCCCGCTGTAGCACTTTCTCAAGAAGAGCAAATGTCAAATTATTAGCGCAACGCACATGCAGAGAGCTCATCTGTTTGTCGGAACTACTAGGCACTATTTATTATCAATTATAATGTATTTAATTAGTTAATTTAAAATGTATTTTATTATTTCAGCAATAATTGTTGAGTGAAAGAATGCGCTAGAAATATGCATTGCGGCTTACTTTATTGTACAGGCTTATTGCACAGGCTTATTTGAATTAGTAAGGTTACGTGTAAATGTTATTTAAAATATTTCGCATAGCCTGCCATGTAGCCTACAATAACATTCATTCATTTGCTTAGTCCCTTTATTAATCCGGGGTCGCCACAGTGAAATGAAACGCCAACTTATCCAGCAAGTTTTTACGCAGCGGATGCCCTTCCAGCCGCAACCCATCTCTGGGAAACATCCACAAAAACATGTACATACACACTACAGAAAATTTAGCCCACTCAATTCACCTGTACCACATGTCTTTGGACTGTGGGGGAAACTGCACCCGGAGAAAACGTCAAAGTAGGCGTTTCCCATGCGAAGGCAGGGAGAACATGCAAAAACTCCACACAGAAACGCCAACTGAGCCGAGGTTTGAACCAGCGACCTTCTTGCTGTGAGGCAACAGCACTACCCACTGCGCCACTGCCTCGCCCTGCCTACAATAACAATAAAAACAAATTACAAAAAATAATAAGACAGGCCTACTTTGGTGTTGCAATAAAATAGTATTAATTATCAAATAAATAATTACAATATATAATTAAAATGGGAAGAAATAAAATAAAAACAAATGGTACCTTTTGTTTTTATAGCAGGGCCCAGTGTGTTCTTATTTTGGTTCTGCTAACAATTATTAAAAAGAAAAAAAAAACTTTAAATTATTATTTTTATTATAAAGCCCTTGCTCTGAAACAATCATGTAAACCAGGTGCTGCTCGGAAAAGGTTATCTTTGCTCAGCATCAGGTGCACAGCAGCAAGAAGCTTGACAGTGAACTATGACCTTATTTTAAAGACAAATGTCTAAGAATTCTGCTAATTTACGTTTTTATTTAAGTTATACATACGAAATGAATGTAAGCCTGCTAACTGTGTGTGGTTCAAATGATAGAATATGTAAACTTAGTTCATATATAATTAAATAATAATAATTAAAAGCCTGCGTGCAAGGCTTTTATTTTGAGGGCGACGTCACAAGCTCAGATTTGGTTGACCAATTAGAGAAAAGTGGGTGTTTCAGCGCCGCCTACATGTGTAAAATGAATTTTAAAGTCGTTTATCCGTTTTCCTACCCTAAACCAAAAAACGAAAATCCAGCCAAAATCTTGTTTTTTTCCTTTTCTCGTGACCAAAGGAAAAACGGCCGTTTTACCCATTTCCTTTATTCCGTTTGAAAATGGAAAACAGATGAACAAAACACGGACCCCTCTGTGGTCTGAGAGCGTTTCCTTTTGTCCCTGGTTGGCCTTCTGTTGGTGAGCTGTTTTTTTTTTTTTTTTGTAGCTCTTAGCTAGTTTTAAGTGATCGTCTTAACAACTGCTTTGATCATTAGGAAGGTGTATGTGTGTGCGCACGAAGTGACAGGTGCCGTTCACAAAATCTGCTCTAGCCTGGGTGAGTTGGTGGTTTTTAGTGTTTTTCGTTAGTTTTAAGTAATAATTTAAAGGATGCTTTTATTATTAGGAAAGTGTGTGTGTGTGTGTGTTTGTGAAGAGGTGAGCGTTGTTCACAAAGTCTGTTCTAGCCTATTAAACTCATCCAGGAGGTAAGAAATTTGTTTGGATTTTAAAGAAGGGTTCGTTAATTTTTTAAAAAAAACCTTTCTTTCTCTTAAATTTGTATTTTTAGGAGGTGCGGCTTGAAGGTGCTAGCTGTTGTTTCCCCGCATTTATTTGCGGCTGTCTTTCTAAAACCTCTCATCTGCTGTGACTGCTCCTCGCGGACATTCCTTTTTAATTGCTATGGTGACCTTGTTTTCATGTACTGTATTTTGCTCTTGATCTACCATCCATGTTTAACGTTATCCTATACGATTCATTGTGAATTCTATGTCCTGTGTTTTTTTTTTTTTGTTTGGTTTTTTTTTGTGCAGTTTGTTTCCTGTGAGTATTTTAGGCTGTTTATATCCACAGGTGGGCGGATGAGCTGTAATATTGATGCTGAATTGAAGGGGGGTTTGTTGAATTGTATGGGTGTGATTTGTCACTTGCTTTAATAATTTGTATACACTGACTTGCTTTGTTTGCTGAGTGTCCCCCTGTCTGTTAGTGTCATTTATTGCAGTCCCTTTGCACCTAAGGTATTTAATAGGTAACTATGAGAGCATTTTAAAATTGTTTTAAGGTTTTGTATGCCATGGTGAATTTAATAAATTTTGTATTACGTTTGTAAGTCACGTCTCTGTCTTTAATCAAAAACGAACCAGCAGGGTCCTTCATATTGTTGTAACTTTTGTGTTAATCAAACGAGTGTTTTTTTTTTTTTTACATAGATGTTCCTGGGTAGTAACCTAGGTGGCGTAGTCGGGTTTTATTAAATTATCTTTATAGCCAAGGGTTACATAAACAATGATCTATTCATTTAGAAAATGGGAATTTAATTGCTATTTCTTGTGAAGTAGATTAATCATTTATAAGTTTTAATCAACTTATAACAGCTAGGCAGGGGAATCTGTATTTCAGTGACATTTTCTCGTGAGGCAAACAATACAATTCATTTGATTATAGTAGGATTTATTGACTAGTCAGACAGATACCGAACAACGCACAAACATACATTAAACATAGAACAAAGGTAAAACCACGTGGAGATATCGGGTCTATACAGGTCTATCGAGCATGTAACAACAAAGAGAAATAGTAAAGCGAGAAAATAGATTTCAGATATAAAAGTGACAAAACTTTCAGTTCCACACGCACCATTAAGGAACACCTTTTTTGATAAAAGGATAACTAAAAATACCTGGACTTTCATGTCTGGAGGTCTCTCTCTTTATGCTAGTCTCTCTTCCTTCAGGATGGAAAATCCTTTGATGTCCTTCTTGATGCGTTGAGTTTGTAATACAGTTCTGAGCAACGCGATTGCAAACTTTAAACTGAGTTTACTTTGCCGGAAAATAAGGAAAGCGTGGCAGGAAAAGTCCATGCGGCGTAGAAGAGCCGCGTGGACTTTTCAAAAGGGCCACCTTTTGATGGGTTCTTTGTTCGGACTACTCTGCTCAGATGTTGGGGGTCAGCCTGGTTATACCTGCGGGTCAAGTGACAACCCATTCAGCATTCTCGACCAATGATTTCAGGACAAAGTTTGAGCGCGAAACTTCCTTTATCTTGAGGCTGCTCGTATGCAAATTTGAGTGTCCGCCCAAAGCATGCGGAGAGGCATTTAATGCAGGGGATTAAAGAAAGGAAGCAATGCGAGTTATGATCTTGCTCTATGCATCATGTGTTGTAAAATGTCAGCAGAAGCCCATCGGTACCAAACATGCGGGGTTTAAAAGTAAATCAACATAATTTTTCACATCCTCACATTATTTATGCTTTAAAAAGGCCTAAAAGTGCGAATTTGTATAAACTATGAGGAATGGTACACATTACAAAAGTTAAGTGTAATTAAACAAGAGATTTGGGTTCTAAATGTCTTTGTTTAAATAAAAAAAAAACTTTTTCTTTTGTGAGGAAAGGGCTGATAGATGTTTGTTTTTTTCCTCTTTTATTATCTGCCATGTTCTTTTGAAGTCGGCAGAGAGTGGTTTTTAGGACCGTTCTGTGAAGTGTCCCAAACTCGTTACTTGTCAGCAGGAGTTTTTTTAGGCCAGACTTTTCGTCACAGAGTGATCTAAATTGCCCTGGAAATTGAAACCAGACCGTTTTCATGGAATGTTGAACGGAATGTTTACCTCCAGCATATATGTTACAATATATATGTTACCAGTTATGTTACAAGAGGATAGCCAGGCAAGCGTGAGCCCTCTTGCATCAAAGAGAGGCGCGGTCCTTAAACGTGGTCCCTGGCCCTTACTTATTCCACTTCAACAGAAGTTTTACGGATTTAGATATATTTTTTGGTCGCAAGCTTCTAGATAATTCTTGGAAAATACGACAGTACGTTGGGAAAGCATGCAGTCCCTATAGGAAGGACGATGTGGAGGCCATCCGCTACCCAAAGGGGAGATATGATGGCAAAAATACATATGGACTAGCCCTGAGAAGGGGGCTCACCTAACGGGGAACTTTACAGACGGATAAAAAAGCGCACATATCTCGGTGTTAGGGAGAATGGCGCAGCAAGCGTGTTTCAACACCTTAGCCGAGTTGTTTCCTCAATCACCAAGGGTTACCTAATACCCTTGAGGAAACCAGCTCCACTCGCAGATTGTAAAACCTTGCAAATGCATTAGGTGTCGCCCAGCCCGCAGCTCTACAGATGTCTGTTAGAGAGGTTACGTGTGCACGCGCCCAAGAGGATGCGATGCTCCGAGTGGAGTGCACACACACTCACGGGGGACACAGCTTGCCTTGGCTCTGATAAGCGAGAGAGATGGCATACACTATCCAGTAGGCCAACTTTTGTTTCGATACAGCATTTCCTTGCTGCCGACAGCCATAACAGACGAAGAGCTGCTTAGATGATCTAAAGCTCTGAGTGCAGTCCAGATAATACGCAAAGCGCGAACTGGAAAGTATGAAAGGGGCTGGGTCTGCCTCCTCTGGGGGCAGCGCTTTCAGGCTCACTACCTGGTATTAAAAAGGTGTGGTAGGAACCTTGGGTACATATCCCTAGCGGGGTCTCAGGAACGTGAGAGTAAGCCAGCCCAAATTACAGGCACGAGTCACTGACCGAAAAATGACTCTATGTCCCGACCCTCTAATCGATATCAACGCGACCTGCAGAGCTGTCTTCAGGGACAGGAATCCTAAAGATACTGAGTCGATGATCGAAGGGATCTGACACAGGCTCGTGAGAACGAGGACGAGATCCTAAGAGGGCATGAGAGGGGGGCAGGGTGGATTAATTCGCCTAGCGCCTCTGAGGAACTGGATGATGAGGTTATGCCTTCCCTCGGTGCTGCCAGCCGCGTAACCTTGAGTGTGGAGGGCGACAGCCTGCTCTCCAGCTTCTCTTGGAGTAAAGATAGCACAACGCTGATCTGGCAATTTTCCAGGGTCTTCTCTGCGAGAGACGCACCATTTAGTGGATAGACTCCACTTCAGGGCAAAGGCGCGCTGGAGGAGGGGGCTGTAGCCTGAGTGATGGTATTAACCACCGCAATCGGTAGGTTACCTAAGTCTTACTCGCGTCTAAGGACCCCCGTGGAGGTTCCAAAGATTGGGGCTAGGGTGCCAGATGGTGCCCTGTCCCTGAGAGAGGAGGTGCTCTCTCAAAGGAATCTGCCAGGGAGGGCCATCTTGAGGAGGGAGAGCTTTGACATCCAGGTCCGGTTGGGCCAGAGGGGTGCAACCAGCAACCTGTTCCTCGTCCTCCCTGACCTTGCACAGTAACTGCACGAGCAAGCTCACTGGAGTAAGTGCATATTTGCAGGGAAAAAAACAACTGCCAATGAGCGTGCTCGGGAAAAGCAAACAGATCAATCTGGGCTTCCCCGAATTGCGCCCATATCAGCTAAACAGACTCGGGGTGGAGTCTCCATTCTCCGAAATGTAAGGCTGCCGTAAGAGCACATCGGCTGCACGGTTGAGCTTGCCTGGAATGTGAATGGCGCGCAGCAATTTCAGCCGCGGATGACTCCAGAGGAGCAGACGGCGGGCAAGCTGAGACATGTTCAGCCATGTCTCAACTCAGACTGTTCAGCATCAGCTGAGCGTGCTCTCCGAAAAGGCGCGCCGCCATGGTGACCGAGTCCAGCTCCAGCCCGAGAAAAGAGATCCTCTGCACGGGGGCGAGTTTGCTTTTTTCTCGGTTAACCTGAAACCTCAAGGTGCCGGAGCACTTTGTCTCCGTGCATAATCAATTGCTCCCAAGAGTGGGCTAAAACCGGCCAATCGTCGCGATAAATGAGTATGCGGATGCCCGCAAGCCGAAGGGGCGCTAAGGCACCCTCCGCGAGCTTGGTGAGGACCCGCGGAGACAGAGAGAGCCCAAAGGGGAGGACTTTGTATTGCCAAGCTCGACCTTCAAATGCAAACCGCAGGAAACTGACGGTGGCGTGGAAGAATGGAGACATGGAAATACACGTCCTTCAGGTCTATTGCTGCAAACCAATCCAGAGGACAAACGCACCAGAAAATGCACTTCTGTGTGAGCATTCTAAACGGCAGCTTGTGCAGACAGCGGTTCAAAACGCGCAGATCTAGGATTGGTTGTGACCCACCGCTCTTTTTGTGCACGATGAAGTGTGGGCCGTAAAACCCGCTCTCCATCTTGGCTGGAGGGACCGGCTCGATTGCATCCTTCGCCAGGAGGACAGCAATCTCCTCTAGCAAGATAGGGGCGGACAGGGGGCTGCCCCTGGTGAATACACACCCGTAAACTTGGGGGGCCGTTTCGCGAACTAAATCGCATAACCGAGTCTGATTGTGCGTATGAGCCAACGTGAAGGGCTGACCCGCACTAACCAGGCAGGCAGAACTCTTGCTAATGGAGTCATCGCTACAATCTTTGATGTACTAGCAGTGGGGCAGTGCGGAGTGGGTGTGCTGATCCGGGAAGCGCGAGGGTCCCGCGGAAGAGCTGGAGGCGAGAGATTTGCTCTCACTCCGCACCCAAACTCCGGAGGGGAGGCTCGAGGGGAGGGAGAAAGGAGACCGTCCTCCCAGTGCTCGTGCTGGCAGATTTTGGGTTGTCACATCCGGGGAAGTTGAAAAGTGCTCTTTCATTGATGTATTTATGGCAGTAAAAAGTGCCGTTGGAAATGGGGCCCCGCCCTCCAGCAGGGAAAGAGCAAGTTCCCTCTTCTCCAGATAGTGGTGCTCTGGGCAGGAGGGGGTGCCTGCTTTCAAGGTGCTTGACGCGTTCGTTTTGTTTTTGCAATGGATGGTATGGTGGGCAGAGCGGGCTTACGGTCCCGCCAATAGGTGACATTACCCATCGCCTCAGACTGCTCTCTCACCGCCTCGAATTCCTGGGTGAATTCACAGACGGTGTAGCCGAACAGGCCAGCTTGGGATATGGGGGAGTCAAGAAAGCGGACTTTGTCGACTTTGCGCATATCAGCCAAGTTAAGCTAGAGGTGGCGCTCCTGGACCACTAATGTGGACATCGTCCTCCCCAACGCACACGCAGCGAACTTAGTGGTCCGAAGAGCATAGTCTAATGCGGTGCGAAGCTCACAAGCCTGGGTTGGACCCACCCATGTGCAGCTCGGCCTGTGTATGCGCTTGGTAGCACTGGTAGGTGGCCATCGCGTGTAAGGCGTAAGCAGCCTGGCTTGCAGCCATGTAAGCTCTAGCTCAGAGGGAGGCAAAAAACTTACAGACTTTGGACGGGAGACGAGGTGGACCCCGCCAAGAAGAGGCGCCATGCGGACAAAGATTGACCCCAATCGTGCGCTCAACCTGCACATACCCCATGGCCGCTCCACCGTTAAGAGTGGTGAGGGCGGAGGGACACGCAGCACGGGCAGATAGTGCCCTCCAAGACTGCATGAACCTACTGTGCACCTCCGGGAAGAAGGGGACGAGAGGCTTCATAGGGTTAGCCCTCTGGTCCTCTATGTAGCACCCATCTAGTCGGTCCGGCCGCAGAGCTGGGGGATAAACCATCTCCAACCCACAGCCGAAGCAGCCCGGGAAAGCACGGCTAACATGTCCGTTTCAGGATCCGTCTTGACAGCGCTCACCTGCCCGGAGGGGGCGAGCGGATCTGGATCATCATCAGACAATGAAAGCCCACCCTCCGATGCCGCGGTGGACATCTGGTTTCCGGTGTCGTCGAGCCTAAGGGCTACCATCTGGTTAGACGGATCGCTTCCCCCGCCCGAAGCTTGGATGGACCGCTTGGAGTAGCGGGAGGTCCGCGGGCCTGTGGGTGACGGATTATCTCTCGCTGAAACACTCAGATCTGCCCGAGTGCCCGCTGCAGTGCAGGGGACAGCTGGGGTGGTTTGCCCTTTTGCAAAGGCTAACCGCGATCTTAACTGTGCAACAGTCATGGCATCGCAATGACAACATGAACTGTCCGCGAGCAGCGCATTAACATGCTGGACCCCCAGGCATGCAACACAGTGCCCATGCCCATCTTCCGGGGACAGGAAACCACCACATCCAGAAACGCACTTTCGGAGAGCCATTCTGAAAAGGACATGTTGCATGACTGTGTTGCTCTTTTAGTGAAGTTGCAACTTTATACCCACCGCTCTGGAGGACGGACCCAAAGAACGCCAGGCAAGGGAGAAACCCAGCTCGACCGTCTGCCGCTGCGTGTACACACTCTGGACCGGGAGAATGCTCTCGTCTCACAGTAGGAGGAACTCTCATTGACTCTCTCAGAAGGCTGTAATAGTCTCTGTAGCGAAAAGGATGGCGTTTCCTTGCTTTCCCTGTCCTTATATGCGGAGCTAATTGGCAATAAGTTCCAGGTGCTCAAGCTTATGCTGCCAACTCATTTGGCATTTCATTGGCCCATTATATTCATTGTAAATAGAAAATTTATTGACATCTGCTGATTTCTTTAATTTTGTTGTACATTTTGTTGTATATTTGTTTGCTGCCAAAACAATAACATTTATTTAAGAAAAATGTATTTGCTTTCTAATTTAATAACACTTAAGAATACTGATTAATTTTATTAACACTACAATAACTTTAAATGACACACCATTAATGTGTATGCAGCATAATGCTGTGAGTTGTAACACTACAATACAGTAAGTAGCTGTAAGCGGTTTCCAGTTAGTTACCACTACTGCTCTATTACAGGAATTAACTGACAACACTCTTGCCAGCTACTCACTGTAATGGTTCAGCTACAGTAATTAACTGACAACACTGTTGCTAGCTACTCACTGTAATGGTTCAGTTACAGTAATTCACTGGCAACAGTGTTGCCAGTATTATACTGTAAAAAAAAGCCTGGTAAGGTTTAACAGTGTACTTTTTTCATTATGATTAGTGTTTATATAAAATTTAATTATTTTATTTGTTTGTGAAATAGGCATAGGTAGCAACCAATAACATCGTAATTCTACATGCAGTGCTTCTGTAAGATGTTGATCCGCTTTAAATTTTCACAAATATGCTTTATTTCATTTATAAAACAGCATACTTAACATCACAGACAGATCATCTTTAAAACCAAATTCCAAAAAGGTTATAGGGTTTTGAAAGTGAAAGCAAACTTCATCCTGCAGCACTATTCATGAAAGTACGCTTGGTCGCTAAATTCAAATGGAAAAGCATAAAACGTTTGTACATGCATTCAAATCGGGCGCCTTCTGTGTTCATCGTGCTCTAGAATGAGCATTCAAGAGTTCACACTTAGCTGATGATTAATTTTAAAAGCTTGTTTGGCATGCTGTCCCGGGAGAGAGCCCTGAGCTCATGAGATCCTCGAGCCCAGGGCTCCCTCCCGTTGCAAGGCGGGAGGGGAGTTTGAGCTCAGGTAGATCTCGAGAACTCCCCTGCTGTAGCAAGTGAATGCTCTTGAAATTAACTACGAACTAGAAGAGTGTCTATGTTTCCAATTTGGATTGTTCAATTGACTTAATTGCAAGTTTTTAGGCGGTGGGAGGAAACCGGGGAACCCGGGGGAAACCCACGTGAGCACGGGGAGAAGTGCAAACTCCACACAGAAATGTCTGCTAGTTTTGGTAAAGCCAGGAACCAGAGACATTCTTGCTGTGAGGCGACAGTGCTACGCACTGGGCCACCGTGTCACCCGTCTAAGAAGGAGGAGTAGGGGAGGAAGGGGGGACTCTTTAAAACGAAGATAGCAATGAAATGAACCCCAGGGTATTTTTAGTAGTTTAGGAGTCATCTGATTTGATCGTAGTGAATTAGATAATGCGGGTCAGCTGCTAGCAATCATAAGCACGTGATCCTCTCGAAATTTGTTTATACATAAACTTCACTTATAACTAGTATTTATCTGCTTCCGTCAGGGGGTTTAAAAAACAGACTTAACTCTAGTAGGGCCAATGAGAGTCAAAGAATAGAATGTATTGGAGTTGACTCCCCATCCCTGCAATAAATACAGCTACAATTAAACATTGCTCCATTGTGTTACAAAAGGCCTTCTAAGGATCAGGACACCCTGGAGAACTTTTTTTTTTAACAGATGTGTGTGTGTGTGTGTGTGTGTGTGTGTTGAGCATCAGTTAAGACAATGTTAGCACCTGTCCGCTTTAATTGTGGAGAAAACTGGACAATTTTGAGCTTTTGTCAGCTAATTTCAGCTTCCGGGTTTAAAATGATTTTTGGGGCGGGATCTAAATCAGTGACGTAGCGCAGTACTGCAAGTGCAATGATGACACGTCGGTTTCTCATTATTATTCATAGTGGAGTTTTCTTATCCTATAAGAAGAGCCGGCTGCTTAATTATTCATGAGAGCACATGCTTTCCGAAGGCAAGGCAGACCTGCCAGTTTCAAGCAAGCTGTGAGACACGGACCCATGGCACGCAGTAGCCGTTCATGAAGGCTCGTATGTGTTTGTTTCAATGATCCACGGGGTTTGTTGCATGTTTTTTCCCCGCGATCTTGTCAGGGCCGATCATACAGCAAAGCTTTTATCAGGAGTTCGTTCACATTCAGACACATAACCGTGCTGCTGTGTTTGCCTAAATCCTCTATATTACCAGCAGGGCTAATGGTTAAAATAGGCAGGTCAGGAGAACTGCTTCACTGAGTCTGCATTCAGATCTATAATTTAGAACCGGGGATCAAGAGAGAAACCTCATGAACACACTTATCTTTATAATTATATAAATTGTCGTTATGTGTATATGAACTTACAAATAACAAATGTAGCAGGGCAATAAATTACTGTTTATTTCTTTGCATTTTAACTTTGTGAACTATAAACTCATGCGTTTCCTCACGGTTTGTGTCTCATTTTGTGAGCTGACAACAACAGTTGTTCGCTCCCCTTCCCTTCTGCTGGCCACGCCCACTCCTGCCCTATGCTCGCAGAGCTCCACGCCCATTAATCATGCATCTTTTAAAAAAATTCTGAAGTAGACTTTAACCGAAAGTGGGGGGTGTCATGGTCCTTTAAGTGAATCAATGTCTGTAAAAAAAATCCAATATTTAGTGAAACAAAACATCTAGCTTTAGGTGGACCACAACTTGAATAACATCTCCAAAATGCTGCACAAAATACTTATGCTATGTCCCACGTCATATGCAGAGTCGTTAATGTATTTTTGTAGGTGGCAGTCTGGCAGAAACTGGATGTTTTGCTTTCCAAAGTTTTAAATATTAATATTTTTCCTTATTAGCAACTAATCAAAACCATGTATAGAGCTTGGGAACATCTACATTACGGCGAGTTGTGGTTGGCCATGTTTTAGGACAAACACAGGAGCACTCAATGTAAACAGATGCAAATCACAACAGAAAAACAACCGTTTTATACTAATATCTTTTGAAAAACAACCCTCAGAATAAAATGGTTATTAGTGGCACCCCTGTTCAGGAGTATGTTTCCCAAACAACGACGTAACTCGCAGCTGAACTATCATAGTACGATGCATTGGTTAGGAAAAGAATGATGTAGTGATGAGTGTTTCCCAAAACCTGTAGTTTCTCTGTCGCAGATCCATCGTTTGAACCACGTTAATTATAAAGTAAATTGCTCGTAATGATGCTCTAAACAGGGTGGAGTAATAACTGCTTTAGAGAAAAAAATATTTATATAATTTCTTTTCCATAATTTCTTTGTGCAAATGATATTGTTTTACACAAACACACATTTGAAAAAATGTCAATATTAGTTTTGGTAAAAACATGCACTAGTTCACCATAATAATTGAAATATATGGAAATGGCACATATAGACCCTGTGTTTCCTTTAACCTATGTTTCCTATGATAATTATTATATATTCTTTTAAGATTTAGTTTTGGCCTTTATTAGATAGGGCAGTATTTAGACAGGAAGTGAAGTTGGAGAGAGAGGGAAATGACTTTAGGCCGGGATTTGAAGACAGGGTGCCCTGACATGCTATTGCACCATATGTCGATGCGCTAACCACTAGGCTATTGCGCCAACTATGATTATCATTATTAAGTAGGATATTGTTTATTTATTATTTTCTTTTAAAAAGTCTACTTTTACAATTTGACACATCCAAAACACTGCAGAAATGTTCTAACCAACAGGCCCATCTCATATACAATGCAGATACTTAATAAATAACCTACTATAAATTAAAAGCATTAACATCTGCTATGTTTTTTGTTTTCACAAGCTTTGTAGATGTAAATTCCGCTTTTAATTAGGTCACCTATAGACCAATTACCATGTTTATAAACATTCAGGATGCGCGCGCAGGGAGGTGGCAGAAAGCAATTCAGACACATTTACTTTCTCCTTAATATAGAGAGCCCTAGCATTTACAGCGAGGGAATGACATCAGATGCGGTGCAGTTTGTTATTGTCTTAGACATAAAATATATATTACTTACACATTATATATATTATTTACATAATGCTTACAGCATATTATAACAGCTCGTCACCCAGTGACAAGCACAGTGATTCAGAAAAATTAACGTTAAAGTGAGCGGCGTTCATCTGACAGCTCCATTTACGATAAAACCCTCCCAATGAATATTGGATAATGACCAAGCATTCAGCCCGAAATACACAATCTCTTTGAAGCTCTGAGTGATTTTACAAGAGAGAAGTTAAAGGTCTACAAGTCTTTGGATGCCAACAATGTTGTTCTTTGAGGTCATGTGCAATAAATATTGCTCCATGATGACCAGATTCAAGAGCTAAACACCGAGATTCCGCCTAGCAAAGACAAGGAAACAAGACGGAGCTAACGTTTTACAAAGCCTGGGTAATTAATCACCAACACGCAAAACGACTGCATTCTGACAGTGAACTTCACCTGTACGGCAGGGTATGTGAACCTACACATAAGGGTAAAGTTGGTTTTATATTCACACATTCAGACTTTCTCTTTAATATAATTTCATAAAAATATTATTTGCAAACTCTAAATAGCGAAATCATATTAGCAAAAGCCAATGACTATCAAAGTACAATATTGTTCACATTCAAATAAACAGTGTTAATGTTGTTTTCAAGTCACACTTACAGGTTATTTCATACCGAATATTCAAAGTGCCGTGGTAAACAATATAGGGAGTGTGTCACAAGTTGTCAGTGAATGAATGTGTGAATATAGAACTAATTTTACCTTGATAAACGTAACTTTCACGTTTCATTTTTAGCATTCAGTGTCAGCTGTTTAATTAACAATGTAACTGTTTTTGCTGATATAATTTCTGCAATCAAAAACGAGTGATGTGTATGATTCAGCATAGTGTGAACTGACCTGATATGACATGAGAACTGCAGAGTCCAGCATTTCTAATTAGCTTCTCACTTCATTCAGCTCCCATTTAGCCAAAGACGTCTGCAGTCGGTATTAAAGCAGTGTGTGGTGTATGGTAAAAGTTAGGTTTTCTATTTTTGGACTCGAATTTGGCATCCTACCGCACATTGCATTCCCATTGCAGCCTGTCTGTTTTTTGCAACCGTTGACCCATGTGACGTCATGTGTGACGTGGGATGGTAATTGGTCTATAGCTTTTGTCTTGTGATCAAAATTATATCAATGTTTTCCAAGTGCACTGCGAAGGGAGCACAATTGTAAACATGGAGATCCCTAAAACTGTAAAAATTACTTTGAAAGCAATTTACACCTAGGAGAAATGACTTTAATGCTTTTTTTATTTTTAATCATTCCAAGTTTAAATGTTAAGGCTCCTACACACCAGGATGCATTTTGTTTGCATTTATCGTCAGCGTTTTACAAGATGTTTTTCCGCATTCAAACCCAATCGATTTTCACTGGCGTCAAGCAGAAGATTATGCAAAATCACTCCTTGTCGTTTGATGGCGCTACACAACTTTAAGCTTCCACCACAGAAGAAGAGGAAGAGAGGAAGTTCACACATTTGTTTGTTAAAGTTATTGGTGACTCGATCAAGCATAGATGGTTCAAGTAGCAGCTCCAGCTCTAGCGATAAAGAAATGATTATTGTTCACAGAGCAATAAGCAGCTCCACGTTCCTATAGCCTCTGGGCATCTTCTTCAACGTGCGCTCGCATTGAGTTTTGCGCTTGAGCGCCACCAAGTGCTGTTAACTGTAACTTCAGCAGCTCCGTGCACGTGAACAAAAGTGGCAACCTGATTGGTGGAGAAGGTTTTAACATGGCACGTCAATAAAAAAAAAAAAAAATGAGCATGAGTCATTTTTTTCTTACATGACTCTTGCGCCTGCCGTTTTGCGCGTTGGTGTGCACGATCACATTGACCCCCTGTATATAGTCACTAGGCGCTAAATGTTGACGGAAAACGTCTTGGTGTTCTAAATGAATAGGGCATAGGGGGGATAAGGGGCAATAAAACAGAGGCAGGAACAGCTCCAGAGGTGTAGTTGCAAGTGCAAGTTTACGACACAGTTTGTGAATGTTTGCCTGAACGATGGATTTGGGAAGCGGCAAATCATTGAACTTTGTTTGTAACGACACAATTTGCGACCTTAGTTGGCTAATGATGGTTTAGAGAAATGCACCCCAGACAGACACTGACACAAACACAAGAAGTTATGGTGTTAATTTGTTTCTTTTAATGACAGCAGTAAATAACTGAACAGTTATTTGAACTGTACAACTGTACAAGCAAAAAAATTGCATTAATTTATTTCTTTTTTACCTACAAAATGTGCAGCTTTTGTCAATGCAGTGTATCTTTCTGGGCTTCTGGATGAAAATTTCCAGATGGCAAGGAAATTAAATGGAATGGAAAGTCAAAAATGTCTGGCCCATTTATTGAGATTCGCTTCCAGGCTGCAAGACTGTCTTCTTGCAGCCTTTTGTGAATGTTTCTCTTGACCGAATGCTGTTGTAAAAAGTATTTATTACACTGTTCATGGTTGGATAGTCCATCTCACAGTTTACACTGCTGACTGGGACTGTGAGGTCAATAAAAGCTATTTTAAACTTCAAAATAGAAAACTATACTTTTAAAAACTAGAAAGTGCTACAGTTTGTCTCAAGTGCTATTAGCACACAAGTACACTACTAGTACATTGATATTTAGTATACTCAAGAAATATACTTTTACACTTGAACTTTTCTTAAATATACTTAAAAAATTAAGTATCAAGTATTTTTAACTAAGAGTGTATTAACTGACTTACTTTCCAAGGCCAGTTTTGTACAGCCACTGTGACAGCCAAGTTGGGTCAAAGCCTATCATCCATTGATGACTAGACTTTTTCTGCCTGTTAAGGACATGCTGATTTAAATCTTCTGAGAAACTATCAGTCCTGTCAGATGTGGTGCATACCCTCGTTGCAGAAATTTGTAAACGTGCGACCATGTAGAAACAATATTACATATGGCTATTTGGCTTTTTTTTTTATACAATTAATGCCTAGTTCATACTGCATGATTTTAGCCCCAATTTTGACTCACCTACAGGTTTTGAGAAATCACAGGCAAATCAGTGCTCATGCACTCGAGTAACAATCACACAATGTGAACTATCAATGACACGATCTGAACGATTCACTGAGTCGTAGATGCCTGTGAGATTTTTGGCATGCTTAATATCTGGATCTGTCGATGATTCAAATCATGCCGTTTGAAATGAGTTTTGACTGAAAATAACATTGGTGATAGCCTACAGCCAATAAGAGAGCAGCATTCACGTGCGTGTGTGTGTGTGTGTGTGTGTGTGTGTGTACCTGCCAATGTACCTGCAGGCCAGCCAGCGGGAGGTTGAGGGAGAAGTTAAAAGCGCTCATTTTTCGGTTTATTTGGACCCAAGAAATGGAGGTTTGACAGGAGCACCCGTGTCTGATGTTTCAAACAGAAAGTTTAAAAAGAAAGTTGAGGAGAAATCGCTAATTCTCTTCTAACCCACACTGTTAGACCTTACCGGGTTTTTTTTACAGTAGAATACTGGCAACACTGTTGCCAGCCACTCACTGTAAAAGTTCGGTTACAGTAAGTAACTGGCAACAGTGTTGCAAGTTAATTACTGTAACTGATCCATTACAGTGAGTGGCTGGCAACAGTGTTGCCAGTTATTTACTGTAACCAACCATTACAGTGAGTAGCTGGCAACAGTGTTGCCAGTTAATTACTGTAATAGAGCAGCAGTGGTAACTAACTGGAAACTGTGTACAGTTAATTACTGTATTGTAGTGTTACAACTCACAGCATTATACTGCATACACATTAATAGTATATCATATATAGTTATTGTAGTTTTACTAAAATTAATCAATATTCTTAGCTGTTAATTAAAAATAGAAGGCATAACATTTTTCAGACAAATTTTTTTCATCGTTTTGGCACCAAACAAATAAATAACAAAAAGTATAACAAAATTAAGAAATCAGCAGATATAAATATTGTCTTGCATATTAAAGGTCTGCACAGTAAGGCTGCGGTCACATTAACCTTTGAGCATTCCAAATTCTGTCATACTGCACTGCGAAATTGGAATTAAACAAAGCGAGTATTGGAATTAAACAAAATAATTAGAGATTGAAAAAGCAAGCCAGAGAGGTCATGTTTTGATCTTTGATTGGTATCAAGCAATCACATGATGTGATTTTGCATGTCAGTGGTCTCCAAGCTTGAACTTTCCAATGCTGCGAATTATGAAATTTGTCGCATGAGCTTTCATTCCAGGTCAGCAGTACTCACATGCATATGAATGGAAGTCTATAGGGAGAAAAGTGCAGTGTGACCAGGACTTTAAGCTGTAACTCTAATTAAACACACCTGATCAAACTAATTATGGCTTGTTAGAAATCAACAGGTAATGTTGAAGCAGGGTGGGTACTAAACTCTGCTGCGCTGCAGTTCTCCAGGAACTTGGAGTTTGACCCCCATGGTATATAGCAGGGGTGCTCAATCCTGTTCCTGGAGATCTACCTTCCTGCAGATTTCAGTTGCTACCCATATCAAACACACCTGCCTGTAATTATCAAGTGGTGTTCAGGTCCAAATTAATTGGTTTAGGTGTGTTTGATATGGATAGCAACTGAAATCTGCAGGAAGGTAGATCAGCAAATGAACAGCAAAAAATACAACATAATTATTTTAAATTTTAAAGTTTTAAATGATTAAAAACTGTGTCAAATCTCAATAAAAAGTTTAAAGTAATTATAAAAAATAAAAATAAAGTTGGTAACGCCAAAAAACCAAAGGATCCAATCTTTTATTGTTATAATTATCTCATGACAACAAACTTTTTTTATTGTTTTTAAAATAAATTCATAGGTGGAAACACAGCTCTGAAAAATACTTAGCAACAAAGTCAAAACCTGGGACTGGACAGTGGAGCTTTTGTGTGTGGATGGCTATGTGTATCATGTTTTTGTGATTCCCTGTGATGATGTGTACATGTTACCTTACTGAGATGAAGGAATTTAATTTTGGCTTAGTTGCCAGAAAGATACATACAACTGTTAGCATCTGTACATTATGGCAGTATGCAATATCCAATAAATGCATATACTTAAACAAAAGTAATGTAAGAAGTTATATGAGGAGAGGTTAACTAGCTAACAATGTAACTTTCAAGTACACAGTTCAAGATTTATTTATTAATTACTTATTTTAGAAACCCTCAAAAACATTTGAACACATTTTACTTACTCATTGTAGATTCTTATTTAAAGCCTAATACATATCAGACTCTACATCTGAATTGATGGACAGAGAATAGAGCACACTCAGCAGTAA
Source organism: Danio rerio (assembly GCF_052040795.2). Lineage (NCBI taxonomy): Eukaryota > Metazoa > Chordata > Actinopteri > Cypriniformes > Danionidae > Danio > Danio rerio. The sequence goes on from NC_141038.1 coordinate 35,201,535, forward strand.
ACAAATCAAACACCTGGCTCCCTTAAAGGGCCAGCATTTTCTGAAAACTCTTTCTAACACCTTTGTGTTTAGAATAAGACAGACAGCCTGTGGGAGTGTGTGGTGATGCCTAAATCATTATTTTCTGCCTTTAAAATGCACGTCTCTATAAATAGCAACATAAACCATCAGAGAAGATAGGACAGTAATGGTTGAACAGTAATTTGCTATTTATTGTCAGTTACTATCTGTAATGAGTACATAAAGTAAATTACTAGAATTTATTCTTTGCACTACACAATTTCATACAAAGTCTACTCCTTTTGCAGTAAAATAATATGTGTTAATAAATAATAAATGTTTCCTTTTATTACAGCAAAACACTGGCTATTTTACAGTTATTTCATTGAGTCTCTGCAAAAATGTATGTACGTGCTGTTTAAGATATTTTTTAAATAACACATTTTTAATAATTATTTAGCAAAATACTAATATTCAGCTTAAAGTGCAATTTAAAAGCTTAACTATGGGTTAAAATAGGCAAATTAGATTAATTATAGAAAAGTAAACAAAGTTATAAAAATGATTGTGATAATTTGGTTGCTCTGTGTGAATATTTTTGCCTTTAAATGCATCTCGTCGATATCTTTACCTTTTAATTAGCTCTGTGACATTGACATTGGTTGACTCCTGATACTCAATGTTAAAAACATAAAAGGAACCAAACAAAACAGAGATGGCTGTAGAGAAATTTAGCTTATCAATGCATTGTCTCACTTTCTCCTCAATACTGACCATACACATACCAAAACCGAACAGTGTATATATACATATGCATTCTCTCCGCCTCCTCTTTTATAACCAGCGGGACACGCTACTGAAGCAGGAGAGACACTCCTTCGTTCGTAATCTTAGCTGATGTTCCGGAGTCGAAAGAATATATCAAAGAGGAATGTTCTTTTAACAGTGCCGATATGTTTAATCTTTTTTTTCCCTGTCATTTCTCTTCAGCAAATTATATTTTTAAAGCTGCTTGATTCTTTTAAAACCGAAAGCAGAGCCCGTCAATTGGTGTTTTTTCATAAAATACCCCTTTATGAATGTTTTATTTTATGAGTAGTCTTTAATGTGCTTTTGAATAGTTTTATTTTAATCAAAGCAGCACCTAAAAGTGAATTTATCCTCAAAACGTGGCATGAGAGCGATGCATGTCATGTGTCGCATATATTGCCTTTTTTTCTGATCTTTTTGCATAAAGGTTTTAATCAAAAGACAGGCAATTTAATTACTTTCGATGTGCTAAAATATTTGTTAAATAAATGTTATTTCAAAAAAAGCATATGCAATGTGCTCTGACAGGTAAAATCCGATTCTTTCTCTCTTTCAAGTTCAAAGCAAATTTGAATGCCAAAGGATTCTAGATATGCATATACAAGACTATGTAGTATATTAACATCAACAAATTAATAAAATAAGTAGCAAATGAGAAATAAATGACAGATAAGTTGATAAAAACAGATATTATCTCTTAAAGTTATCAGAATTGCAAGATTAAAACAGCTGAATATAGGCCTAAAATAAATCTAGAAAGCAACTACTGCGCGCTGATATTTATTAGTTTTTTTTTCGAATAACGAACAATTTCAACCGCGGGGAGATACCGACAGCTTGATTTGCCGTATTTTCTAACATGTTAGAAGCGGGCAGCGGACATCAGCCAGCCGTAGAGACGGACCGGCACAAAAAAAACCATGGCTGCCGGTGGAGAAGCGGCTGTGCCCTCAGCAGCTGATTGAGACGGAGCTGCATATCTTAACTGAGTGCACTAAATACTCCGAGATCCGGGAGAAATTCTACCCGATAATCCAACACATACAAAACAACTTTGAGTCCTTGTCGAACAGAACCCATCTTACTGGGGGAGTGTGTGTGCTGCTGTGTGTTCAACCAACAATACCCGCTCCTGTCTCCAACACACAAATACTGGAACTCTTTATGTGGACTTACTTTTGATAATAGGCTACTATTATTACCTTTATCCTGTTTAATGTTATCAAAAATCTATTTTTATTTTTATTATTATATATATATTTTTATTCTATTTTTATTTTTATTAATCATTTTTTTATTATATGTTATTTTCATATTTGTTTGCACTACTGCCCTTCTGTCTTGTTTGTGAGACGCGACGCTGCACTGCTTTGGCAAAAGGAATATACAGTTACTTGTCATGCCAATAAAGCCCTTCAAATGTGAAAATGTGAAAATAACCTAGGCAACAAATAACAAATAGTAGTCTAATAATAACAAAAAATGCCCTTTTCATTTTCATACAATAGGCCTATGTGTGGGTTTTGACAATATGTTTAATTAAGCTATAAAGATTTGCCTATCAGATGAAATGCATAGTGAAATATGAAATAAATGTCTCTTTTGCTGAATATTTAATTAATCTATATATTTAATATTTTAAAAATTAACTCCTTTTTGCCCAGAGAAAGAGGCGCGCGGCACTAGCGAACATGGGGTGCTTTCCCAAAAAAAGACATACAGTAACTTGCGGCTGAACCATGCACAGTTTGGGGAAAAAAAGGATATAGTGATGCATGTTTCCCAAAACCCCCTACTTTCTCTGTCGCAGATCCATCATTTGAATCACGTTATAAGTAAAACGCACATAATGATAAAGCACACCATCATCACGAGGGCAATTAAATAAAGACAACCTAAACATATTTTTAATTGTTTATTTATGTAATGTGAGTTTTTATAACTTTGTTCTTTAAATTATTTCAATATAACTTAGGCTATTCTATCGAGATGACACCATAAAAGGCCTTCAATGCACTGATATAGGTAAAAGGGATACTATGAAAAGCCGATTTTACTATTGACCCTGTTTTTATTCATTGACGGCTTCCCAACGCCGCATTTCTGTTGCGCGAAAAAAAGCTGCTGCAAATAAGCAAATTTATGACAATACAATTTTAATAGTTTCATGATAGTAGCTGGTGTGCTTCATCTGCGTGATTCTGATTTGACATTCTTCCGCTAAACTTGCTCTGTGTTGAGGTGTAAATGGGCTATGATCTTTGCTATTGATGCTAAGGCATCAAGGTGTAAATGAGCTATAGTTCTCTTTGCAACCTTTAATTTCGAGGTGGGGGAAGTGAGAAGAGGCAATTCAAATGTACCATCTCTATAAATAAAAAGGCAGCTTACGCGGCATTTGTGTTTAAAGATTATTACCTTATTTTTATTTTATTATTATTAATTTATTCATTCATTCGTTCATTCATTTTCTTTTCGGTTTAGTCCCTTTATTAGTCTGTGATCGCCACAGCGGAATGAACCGTCAACTTATCCAGCATATGTTTTACGCAGTGGATGGCAGGAGGGCCAGCTGGGGCTTCGGTACGGAATGAAAGGAAAGGCGGAATTTGCCCCGAGTCTGGGAAAGATGGCTTGCCGTAATTGCACTAGTTTTCCTATCGCACACATGCGCCAAACACATAAACAAATAAATAAAAAGGGGAAAGAAAACATCTAGCCTTATAGGCTGAGGTCTTTTTGCTTATAATCGCCCTAATGTTTCCGTTTTAAATGCAAGGCTGTTGCATAAAATAATAAAATTTTAATTATAAGTGACTTTGCTGCGTGACCCTTGATGTTTCAATAACGCATAATAATCTACACACCATATTAAAGACACAGCAGACATAAAGGTTGTGTGTGAGAGCCCGAGCAAAAAAGGATCAGAAATTGATCACGCACGCACAGGAAAAAAGGCAATAATGCAACACATGACATGCATCGCTCTCAATTGACAGGCTCTGCTTTCTGTTTTAACATAATCAAGCAGCTTAAAAAATATTTTGATGAAGAGAAATGACAGGAAAAAAGTAAAAAAAATAAAAAGATTAAACGTATCGGGACTGTTAAAAGAACATTCCTCTTTAATATATTTTTTCGACTCGGATAAATCAGCTAACATTATGAATGACGGAGTAGGCTATCTCTCCTGCTTGCTTCAGCAGCGTGTGTCCAGCTGGTTATGAACGAGGAGGCGGAGAGAATGCGCTGTTTAGTTTCGGCTTGATATGTTTATATAAAAACTAACACCGAACTGCTTATAACGCTCAAAAAGTTAAATTAAAATGCACAACCCTTGTTGGTTGCACCCGCGGGATGCACAATAAACCTAACGCGCCATTATTTTAATTCTATATTCGTGTAGAATGAGCCATAAGATTGAGATCATTGACGGTGCTCTCCAGCGGCGAAGTTCCTGGCAGAGTAGCGAGTGAAAAAATTTGTATGCAGAAATAGGACAAGAGGAATAACATTTTAAATTATATAACAAGCATCCTTTTCTTTCAAATCCTCGCTCAGTTTTAGTACAAGTTGTGTTTTTTATATTTGTGGCTGTGAAGTTTATTAATATATATATATATATATATATATATATATATATATATATATATATATATATATATATATATATATATATATATTGAGATACTGAGCCATTACAAGTAAAAAAAAAAAACAACAACAAAAAACAAACATTTTACTTTAAAGAAGAACAGACATTTTGAGAAAAAAACCTGAACAGAACTGGATCCAAATTATTAAAACTAAACTTGCGGGACTTCATTTATGTCCTGCGGCAACTTTATTTTTATTACACTTTAAGTGATCTGCTTGAGGTTGGTTATCAATGATAAGTTTTAGCCTAAGTTTACATCAATAACATAATGTGCATTGTCCTTTACCATACAAAAAAAAAAAAAACCTATAAAAAGGCCGCAAATCTTTTTAAATGCATTAAAAAGCAAGCGCATATCTTAGCCGTACCTTGAGTTTGTTTCACACTCTGCCAACATGCATGCTGTATTTTAATATAGCTTATTTTGATGAATTAGCTCTAACTGACAGCTTTTTCTTCTTTTTCAGCGGTTATGCTCGCATTATATTTCACACGCATATGCAAGTAGACTGAAATTGAAATTCAAATACAAAACATACTGAGCCATTAAGTAAAAAACAAAACAAAACAACAGTTATAGCTGCTTTAAAGGAGAACATTGATGTTTTGGAAAAAAAAAAAAAAAAACTGAACTGAACTAAAATTAAAAATGAACCTGCTAGACTTAATTTATTTTCTGCGGCTAAAATATTTTTATTATGATCTGCTTAAGGTACAGTAGGTGAGAGTTCAAAGTGACTATTACCGCCGCGTCATATACCGCCGCCGTTTGAAATAGGAGCCGCTTTGTTTTTAGTGTATGACCGCAGTTTGTGAATGAGCCGCCAGGGGGCGCAAAGGGACGGGATGCGAACCGACAGAAATAGCCCACACAGCAGCCTTAAATATGCTATTGTGCTTGTAAATGAGATTAAACAATAAGTCAACGCCTTATAATTCCTTTATTAATCATTTAAAATTTGTTAACACGATTTATTGTTATTCTAAACTTTTTAAGTGCAAAGAGGATTCTTTTTGAAAAATAGAATTGAAGAAGTTAAAGACAACTAATATGAAAGCACAAACATTCAGTACAAATATTCTAAGTATGCCTAAATTAAAAAATTAAAGCAGTCTTTTAGCCTAAATGTAAAGAGATTTTCAGTGTTTGCTATTTTGGTAGGACTAACACAAGACCTTTTCATTTATGTTTTAATTTACCTTTTTATTTACATTTTCGTTATTGATTATATTTTACTATTTAATTTTATGTCACAATTATTGTACATAATAATAAACGAATAATGAAAAATAATAAAAATAGGCCTTATGTATTTAAGGACATGTGGTGAAACACTAAGAAACGGTCAGGCGCATGGTCTAAAGAGCTTAAGTTGAATACTGCTTCATGAAATAATTTTGCCGCAGGACATATCTCGCAGGTTTATTTTTAATAATTTTCAGTTATTTTTTTTGTTTCAAAACAGCAATGTTCTCTTTAAAGTTCTCTTTAAAGTATAACTGTTGTTTTGTTTTTTTTACTTAATGTTTTGTATTTTAATTTCAATTTCAGTCACCTTGCATGCATTTGAAATATAATGCGCGCATAACCGCGGAAAGAAAAAAAAAACTGTCAAAGGTTAGAGCTAATTCATCAAAATTAGCTATATTAAAATACAGCATGTAAGTTAATACAGGCAGAGTGTGAACAAACTCAAGGCTTAGATATGCGCTTGCCTTTTAATGCATTTAAAAAGATTTGCGGCCGTTTTATAGGCTACAGGCGACTATGGTGTATAATGTTTCTTTTATTATTTTTTATTTTGTATGGTAAAGAACAATGCACTGTATGTTATTAATATAAACTTAGGTTAAAAATTACTATTGATAAACGTGACCTACCTCAATCAGATCACTTAAAGTATAATAAAATAATGTTAACGTCAATGTTCTTCTTTAAAGTAAAATTGTTGTTTTGTTTTTTTTACTTAATGGATCAGTATGTTTTGTATTTTAATTTTAATTTCAGTCACCTTACATATGCATATGAAATATAGGCTAATGCACGCATAACCGCGAAAAAAGAAGAAAAAGCTGTCAAAGGTTTGGCCAGTGTGTTTTTTGTCTAATAAATGATATATATATATATATATATATATATATATATATATATATATATATATATATATATATATATATATATATATATATTTTTTTTTTAACTTTAAAACTTTAAAACAGATTGCTATTTTTCTAATGACATATGATTTAATAAATTTGTATTTTAAAAATTTCTCTTGTTTGAATTTTTTAACTGCACTTTTAAGGAAATATTTTAGTAGCCTACATCAAAAAGTGTGGTTATAATGACATCTGACTGGCTAATCCAGCAAAAAAGTCACTAAAATGTAGTATTTAAATCTCATAGTTAAATGGAAACTGAGGCGTATAACTGCAAAAAGGTCCACTTAAGAAAAAAAGAACCATCCCTTTCACCAGGCTGGCAACGGGCCTCATGTGTGCGCATGAGTCGATACAGGCCCGGATTGGCTAATCGGGAGGACCGGGAGAATTCCCGGTGGGCCGGTCTGTTTTTTGGCCGCGAGGGCCGGTGTCCCTAGCTCCAGAATCTGTTGCTCTCAGCAATCACACTTTTTAAATTTATTTATTTACTTGACCACAGCCTTTTTATTCATTATTATACCGCAACTCTTCTCTTTTGATCTATTTTAATGATGATAAAACTCAGTTGTGTCATCATTCATGAAACAGTTGTTGTGGTCGAGCGGATAGCACGTTAGGTTAAGACGCCGCGGACCTGGGTTCGATCCTCGTTAGAGTAATTTAGTGTTTTCATTTTTATTGATAAGACATATAATACTGTTAGGATTGTTGAACATTTGAAGTTCTAAAGCAGCTGTTTTCTCAACAAAAAAAAAAGACGTGATAGTGTCATTAGAAACTGATTTGGAAATATTTATTTATTTACTTATTTTAATATAGTCAGTCGTGAACTGAGGTGGGCCGGTCTGAGGCTTGAAACTCCAGAACTGAAAAGGTGTCCCACTCCGGCCCTGAGTCGATATGTTGCCTTTTTATAGTCTACATGCTACTATGATGTATAATAATGTTTTTATTGTTGTTTTGTCTGGTAACCTTAGGCTAAAACTTATAATTCATAAACGTGTTAGAAATAAAGCATGAAAAACACGTTAAAAACTATTTATTTTGCGTATAATCGGGAAAAAAGTCATACAGTTGGTTAAGAGGATATATTTATTCTGAGGAAAAAAAGCAAATAGAAATACAAAAATAACTGAATGTTTTCTTTTAAGTTGTCTCTAATACTGAAGACGTCGGTGGGCGCTAACAGAGGTTCGTGTGGACCGTAGAAATTCCTTCACTCTGTCCTTTATGCGTTTGCTGTCAGCGCTGGTCAGGTATATATATATATATATATATATATATATATATATATATATATATATATATATATATATATATATATAAACTTCACAGCCACAAATATAAATAACACAACTTGTACTAAAACTGGGCGAGGATTTGAAAGAATACGATGCTTGTTATATAATTTAAAATGTTATTCCTCTTGTCCTATTTCTGCATACAAATTTTTTCACTCGCCACTCTGCCAGGAACTTCGCCGCTGGAGAGCACCGTCAACGATCTCAATCTTATGGCTCATTCTTCACGAATATAGAATTAAAATAATGGCGCGTTAGGTTTATTGTGCATCCCGCGGGCGCAACCAACAAGGGTTGTGCATTTTAGTTGAACTTTTTGAGCGTTATAAGCAGTTCGGTGTTAGTTTTTATATAAATATATCAAGCCGAAACTAAACAGCGCATTCTCTCCGCCTCCTCGTTCATAACCAGCTGGACACGCTACTGAAGCAAGCAGGAGAGATAGCCTACTCCGTCATTCATAATCTTAGCTGATGTATCCAAGTCGAAAGAATATATTAAAGAGGAATGTTCTTTTAACAGTCCCGATACATTTAATCTTTTTATTTTATTTTTTACTTTTTTTCCTGTCATTTCTCTTCATCAAATTATTTTTTAAGCTGCTTGATTATGTTAAAACAGAAAGCAGAGCCCGTCAATTGAGAGCGATGCATGTCATGTGTTGCATTATTGCCTTTTTTCCTGTGCGTGCGTGATCAATTTCTGATCCTTTTTTGCTCGGGCTCTCACACACAACCTTTATGTCTGCTGTGTCTTTAATATGGTGTGTAGATTATTATGCGTTATTGAAACAACAAAGGGGACGCAGCAAAGTAACTTATAAATTAAAATTGGATTATTTTATGCAACAGCCTTACATTTAAAAACGGAAATATAAGGGCGATTATAAGCAAAAAGACCTCAAGGCTAGATGTTTTCTTTCCCTTTTTTCTTTATTTGTTTATTTTGGCGCATGTGTGCGATAGGAAAGCTAGTGTAATTAGGCAAGCCATCTTTCCCAGACTCGGGGCAAATTCCGCCTTTCCTTTCACTCCGTTCCGAAGCCCCCCTCCTGCCATCCACTGCGTAAAACATATGCTGGATAAGTTGACGGTTCATTCCGCTGTGGCGATCACAGACTAATAAAGGGACTAAACCGAAAAGAAAATGAACGAACGAATGAATGAATAAATTAATAATAATAAAATAAAAATAAGGTAATAATCTTTAAACACAAATGCCGCGTAAGCGGCCTTTTTATTTTTAGAGATGGTACATTTGAATTGCCTCTTCCCACTTCCCCCACCTCAAAATTGAAAGTTGCAAAGAGAACTATAGCTCATTTACACCTTGATGTAGCCTCAATAGCTAAGATCATAGCCCATTTACATCTCAACACAGAGCAAGTTTAGCGGAAGAATGTCAAATCAGAATCACGCAGATGAAGCACACCAGCTACTATCATGAAACTATTAAAATTGTATTGTCATAAATTTGCTTATTTGCAGCAGCTTTTTTTCGCGCAACAGAATTGCGGCGTTGGGAAGCCGTCAATGAATAAAAACAGGGTCAATAGTAAAATCGGCTTATCATTGTATCCCTATTACCTATATCAGTGCATTGAAGGCCTTTTATGGTGTCATCACGATAGAATAGCCTAAGTTATATTGAAATAATTTAAAGAACAAAGTTATAAAAACTCACATTACATAAATAAACAATTAAAAATATGTTTAGGTTGTCTTTATTTAATTGCCCTCGTGATGATGGTGTGCTTTATCATTATGTGCGTTTTACTTATAACGTGATTCAAATGATGGATCTGCGACAGAGAAACTAGGGGTTTTGGGAAACATGCATCACTATATCCTTTTTTTCCCCAAACTGTGCATAGTTCAGCCGCAAGTTACTGTAGCCTACGTCTTTTTTTGGGAAAGCGCCCCATGTCCGCTAGTGCCGCGCGCCTCTTTCTCTGGGCAAAAGGGAGTTGATTTTTTAAATATTAAATATATAGAACAAATATTTTAGCACATCGAAAGTAATTAAATTACCTGTCTTTTGATTAAAACCTTTATGCAAAAAGATCAGAAAAAAAGACAATATATGCGACATGACATCGCTCTCATGCCACGATTTGAGGATAAATTCGCTTTTAGGTGCTGCTTTGAATAAAATAAAACTATTAAAAAGCACATTAAAGACACTCATAAAATAAAACATTAATAAAGGAGTATCTTATGAAAAAACACCAATTGACGGGCTCTGCTTTCGGTTTTAAAAGAATCAAGCTGCTTTAAAAACATAATTTGCTGAAGAGAAATGACAGGGGAAAAAAGATTAAACATATCGGCACTGTAAAAAGAACATTCCTCTTTGATATATTCTTTCGACTCCGACACATCAGCTAAGATTATGAACGACGGAGTGTCTCTCCTGCTTCAGTAGCGTGTCCCGCTGGTTATAAACGAGGAGGCGGAGAGAATGCGCTGCTTAGTTTCGGCTCGATATATTTAATTAAAAACTAACACCGAACTGCTTATAACGCTCAAAGTTAAACTAAAATGCACAACTCTTGTTGGTTGCACCTGCGGGAAGCACAATGAACCTAACGCGCCATAATTTTAATTCTATATTCGTGAAGAGTGAGCCAACCGCATATGCTAAGTCAGTCCTGTTGGTCGGGACTCTCTGCTTTATAACTTATTAGTTTATTACAATAATCACACTTAGCTTTGCCATCGTTCTTCACCACATATAGCCACTCAACACATCTTGCGGTCCATCTTTAATGTTTAGATTATTGAAGGTGCTATGTTTTGAGAAAAAAAATGAATAGTACTGAAACTAAATTATTAAAAATAAACTTGCGGGACTTCATTTATGTCCTGCGGCAACATTATTTTTATTACACTTTAAGTGATCTGCTTGAGGTAGGTCACGTTTATCAATGGTAAGTTTTAGCCTAAGTTTACATCAATAACATAATGTGCATTGTCCTTTACCATACAAAAAAAGTAAAAAAAAAACATTTATTCATATTTTAAATGCATTAAAAAGCAAGCGCATATCTTAGCCTTGAGTTTGATCACACTCTGCCTATATTAACATAAATGCTGTATTTTAATATAGCTAATTTTGATTAGCTTTAACTGACAGCCTTTTCTTCTTTTTCCGCGGTTATGCGGCATTATATTTCACACGCATATGCAAGGTGACTGAATATGAAATTAAAATACAAAACTTACTGAGCCATTAAGTAAAAAAACAAAACAAAACAGTTATACTTTAAAGCAGAACATTGACGTTTTGAAACAAAAAAACGGAACTGAAACTAAATTATTAAAAATAAACCTGCCAGACTTAATTTATGTCCTATTTTCATTATTTATTTATTTTCATTATTTGTTTATTATTATGTACTGAAACATAAAATGAGATAGTAAAATATAATCAACAACGAAAATGTAAATAAAAACGTAAATTAAAAACATAAATGAAAATATCTTGTCTTAGTCCTATCAAAATAGCAAACTACATCTCTCTATATTTAGACTAAAAGACTGCTTTATTTATTTATTTATTTATTTAAGACTACTTATTTGTACTGAATGTTTATGCTTTCACTTTAGTTTTCTTTCATTTCTTCAATTCTATTTTCCAAAACGAATCCTCTTTGCACTTAAAAAGTTTACAATAAACCAGGTAAACAAATTTTAAATGTAAGTTGAGGTGATCGCAAGTTCACAACTGTGAGGTGATGTACCGGCAGGATAATCTATATTATTTTGCTGTTTTTCATATGCGCACGTTTAAGATTTGAGATAATAACATTGCCATGATAGTCAAAGAAATCAAAACATTATTTTCACCCCAACGCAATTTAATCGGGCACTGAAGGCTAATAACTTAATTCTTATATTTGCTTTTTGACTTCTCACCATGTATCTTTTCTACAGCATACAGTATAGTGTAAGAGCATGTCTATTACCAGAAAAACTAAATTAAAATTATATTTTAATTGAACACATCACATCACACACAGTAAGCTACGCCTACAGAACAGTCTGTTTAGCATTGTGAAAAGGCAAAGCTGAATATCTGTGGTTAAAGTGCCACCCAGCGGTCAAATGCTGCTGGCGCATCAAGTACCGCCGTCGCCGCGGTATGAATGGCGGCACAAGGAACACATTGAAGTAGTAACATCTGTAGGTCAATTTATTTATTTTTTTGCTTTTGATGAAGCTGCATTCAACTTAAGCTCAATGTCGGCAATGTCTTTAAATAAATAATTTATTTAGGCCTATTTTCATTATTCATTTATTTTCATTATTCGTTTATTATTATCTACAATTGTTGAGACATAAAATGAGATAGTAAACTATAATCAACAACGAAAATGTAAGTAAAAACATAAATAAAAACATAAATGAAAATGTCTTGTCTTAGTCCTGTCAAAATAGCAAACATTGAACATCTCTCTATATTTAGGTTAAAAGACTGCTTTATTTATTTATTTAAGACTACTTATTTGTACTGAATGTTTATGCTTTCATTTTAGTTGCAAAAAGATCAGAAATTGATCGTGCACGCGCAGGAAAAAAAGGCAGTTATGTGACACATGACTTGCATCGCTCTCATGCCAAGTTTTGAGGATAAATTCGCATTTAGGTGCTGCTTGAAATAAAATAAAACTATCAAAAAGCACATTAAAGAATTTAATCAAAAATTAAAACATTCATAAAGGAGTATCTTATGGAAAAACACCAATTGACGGGCTCTGCTTTCGGTTTTAAAAGAATCAAGCAGCTTTAAAAATATATATAATTTGCTGAAGAGAAATGACACGAAAAAAAAATTAAAAAGATTAAACATATCGGGACTGTTAAAAGAAATTTCCTCTTTGATATATTCTTTCGACTCTGATACATCAGCTAAGATTATGAATGACGGAGTGTCTCTCCTGCTTCAGCAGCGTGTCCCGCTGGTTAAACGATGAGGCGGAGAGAATGCGCTGCTTAGTGAACCTAACGCGCCATTATTTTAATTCTATATTCGTGAAGAATGAGCCAACCGCATATGCTTAGTCCTGTTGGTCGGGACACTGCTTTATAACTTAGTTTATTACAATAATCACACTTAGCTTTGCCATCGTTCTTCACATGTTGCCACTCGGCACATCTTGCGCTCCATCTTTAAACAAATGTTTACATTATTGAGGTGCTCTCTGGCGGCGAAGTTTCTGGCAGAGTAGCGAGTGAAAAAATGTGCTTGCAGAAATTGGAATCAAAATTTTAATTATATAACAGGCATCGTATTCTTTCTAATCCTCGCCCAGTTTTAATACAAATTGTGTTTTTTTATATTTGTGGCTGTGAAGTTTATTAAGAATATATATATATATATATATATATATATATATATATATATATATATATATATATATATATATATATATATATACATTATTTTTATTATACTTTAAGTGATCTGCTTGAGGTAGGTCACGTTTATCAATGGTAAGTTTTAGCCTAAGTTTACAACAATAACATAATGTGCATTGTCCTTTACCATAGAAAAATAGAAAGAAAAAAAAAACCATAGTGTATATTATTATACACCATAGTAGCCTGTAGCCTATAAAAAGGCCGCAAATATTTTTAAATTCATTAAAAGGCAAGCGCATATCTTAGCCTTGAGTTTGTTCACACTCTGCCTGTATTAACATAAATGCTGTATTTTAATATAGCTTATTTTGATGAATTAGCTCTAACCTTTGACAGCTTTTTCTTCTTTTTCCGCAGTTATGCGGCATTATATTTCACACATATGCAAGGTGACTGAATATGAAGTTAAAATACAAAACATACTGAGCCATTAAGTAAAAAACAAAACAAAACAACAGTTATAGCTACTTTAAAGGAGAACATTGACGTTTTGAAAAAAAAAAAAACTGAACTGAAACTAAATCATTAAAAATAAACCTGCAGACTTAATTTATGTCCTGCAGCAAAAATATTTTTATTATACTTTTAGTGATCTGCTTAAGGTAGGTCAATTTATTTTTTCTTTTGATGAAGCAGCATTCAACTTAAGCTCTTTAGACCATGCTGCTGACCGTTTCTCAGTGTTTCACGTACTGTACGGCAATGTCTTTAAATAAATAATTTATTTAGGCCTATTTTCATTATTCATTTATTTTCATTATTCATTTATTATTATGTACAATTGTTGAGACATAAATGAGATAGTAAAATATAATCAAAAACGAAAATGGAAATAAAAACAGAAATAAAACATAAATGAAAATGTCTTGTCTTAGTCCTATCAAAATAGCAAACACTGAACATCTTTCTATATTTAGGCTGCTTTATTTATTTATTTATTTAAGACTACTTATTTGTACTAAATGTTTGTGCTTTCATTTTAGTTGTCTTTTACTTCTTCAATTCTATTTTCCAAAACGAATCCTCTTTGCACTTAAAAAGTTTACAATAAAGCGTGTTAACAAATTTTAAATGGTTAATGAAGGAATTATAATGCTTTGACTTATTGTTTAATATCATTTACAAGCACAGTAGCTGCTGCATGGGCTATTTCTGTCCGTTCGCATCCCTTCCCTTTGCGCCCCCTGGCGGCTCATTCACAAACTGCGGTCATACACAAAAAACAGAGCGGCACCTATTTCAAACGGCGGCGGTACAAGCTGCGGCGTTAATAGCCACTTTGAACTCTCACCTATTGTTGTGTGTATATATATATATATATATATATATATATATATATATATATGTATATATATATATATATATATATATATATATATATATATATATATATATATAGCAACATAAAGCATCAGAGTACATGGGGTAATAATGGTTGAGCAGTAATTTACCATTTATTATCACAGTAACTATCTGTAATGGGTACATAAAGTAAATTACTTTAATTTATTCTTTGCACTACAAAATTTCATACAAATCCTGCTCCTTTTACAGTAAAATAATGTTTCCTTTTATTACAGCAAAACACTGGCTATTTTACAGTTATTTACTGCATAATCTACAGTAAGGGTTAACAGTGCAGGTGAGCAAATACGTAAATTTTCTACCCCATTAAAGGCTTCATTCTCGTTATGTAGTTAATAACAAAGATATACTACGTGTTTTTGGCTGTGAAATGTAGTTTGGACAAAGTTGTTGGCGATTCTTCCTATTGTGAAGTCATGCAATGTGAAAGCCCCTGTCGCCGATCCATCTTGCAGGGTAAACAAAGCAGCGACAAAACGCTAGCCCAGGGGTCCGTTCTTCGTACCTCGCTCAAATGATCTAAGATGATTTGGTAGATCCAGGATCGTTTAATCTTGATAACTGATCTCTCGCTAATTTGGTTCTTCAAACAAGTTCGCGAATCAGATTAGAATGTCTGGATGAACTGATCTGAGATCGCTGCGTGTGTTGTGAAGGACAGATCTATCGATCCTCGAAATCATGATCAGCAATGCCATAAATGGCTGACGGCACATCTGCGTAATGACATCATCTGATTAATGTTCAATTATCTATGTGAGCAAAATTACATCAAATTAGCAGTAAACGGTTTGTTAAATATGACACGCAAAAACTTTCCACATTTGTTGTGAGCTGCAGGCTTTACACTTTTGTCAAGAGTATTCATCATGTATTTCAATGCCTATCAATGTACTTAGTTCTACATTTAAAAAAGACTTTCTTTATTAAAGTAGCCGCTTTATTAATCACTGTATGGAATAACTGGATGTTTACAAAAGCATTTTGATTTTGTGAAAGGCGTCTGCAACTTTTGTGAAGCATCAAATCACTGGCATATTAACTGCCAAAACATGTTTATGACTGCATTAATGCATTATTTATTTTTTTAAAAGTCACATATTCTGCATGTCTATTATCATACACAATTTGTACTAAAGCGATCTAAAAAGTTCATATCAATAAGTTTTCTCTTTGCACCACCA
The DNA here is from genome assembly GCF_052040795.2 of Danio rerio. NCBI lineage: Eukaryota > Metazoa > Chordata > Actinopteri > Cypriniformes > Danionidae > Danio > Danio rerio. Next base: position 35,217,439 of record NC_141038.1, read on the forward strand.
GGTGGCAGTCTTTGTACTTTTATTTCGGGGTAGCAGATTGCATAAGTTTTATTAATATATATAACTTTATTTATTTTAATAAATATAACTTTATATATATATATATATATATATATATATATATATATATATATATATATATATATATATATATATATATATACATACATATATAGTTCAAATATATTTACTATTTTCCCAAGTGTATAACTACTACTGTAAGAAAATATCAGAATTCGGTACATACTTTCTCTATTATCTTTGCATGACCTGAGCCGATCTAATCCTGTTTATATGATTTAAACCTGCTTCCAATCAGGTTTGAGCTAGCAGAACTGTTGCTATGACAACAACTCTCGGATCAGCTTTGAAGAACGAAACGATCCTGGATCGTGTCAAATCGTCAATATCCAAATCCAGCTAACTGAGCAATCCACATACGAAGAACGGACCCCAGATAGTCATGCAGTGTGAAAACATCTGTGATACGACTACTTTATAACTGGACTTCAAGGGGGAAAGTCATGGAAGGGCGGGGTGCCACCCTAATATAATGGTAGGAGAAACACTGCAGTTTATTGCTGATGAGTGTATATAAGACAAAAAAAAAATCCTACTTGACCTTAACACCCAGAATGCACTGCGTTGCTTACAACATGTTCTCGAGCTCTATAGGTAAATTGGCTTTTTTGAGCTTCAATCATATCAAATATCATCTGCTGTTTACTTTCATTGCAATGCTTGGAAGATTAATGTTCTTGTAACTGCTCATTATGTTCACCGGAAGAAAGTCATGCACATAGGATGGCTTGAGTCTAAGTAAATAACAGGGTAAATTTTATTAACTAACACTGCTTTGAGGGGGGTCATGTGGCTAGGATTAAGATGGCAGCTTGATTTGAGAGCTCCGACAAACCATGCAAAATCTAAATTAAATACCCGAAACGAAATCATCAAACTTAGAAAATAACATCGGCGCTGATATGTCAAAACCTTTCGTGACCAAACAATGTGACATTTTTACCCGAGGACGTAAGACCACTGTTAAAACTGCGGCGAGTGTGTCAAATGAAGTGGAAGATAGCACCACACATGGAGAATTTAACTGAAATTTTAAGTGAACTGAAATCATTCAGAGCAGATTTCACAACCAAGCTGGACAACATTGACAGTCGATTGATCGATATGGCTAGTTCAATGTCAGCACTGGAGAGTAAAGTGTCAGAGATGAAACGCAATGTTTCCTCCAACGCTGCTGGTGGCGAAGAAGTCGGAAAGGGCACTTAAGAAAGCCCTCAATTCGACTACTAAACGCATTAATTATCTTGAATCAAAGAAAGACGACCTAGAAAATCAGGAAGGTGCCAAAAACCAAAAGTCTCTTCTCGAGTTCATAAGTGCCAAGTGTCTCGGGATGGACCCTGACAAGACGTTAACTTTGGAACAGGTTCATCGCATGCTAGCACCTGAATAGCCTAATAGAAACAGAGCAATCTTCACCTGCTTTTTAAAGTTTCAAGAAAAGGAATTTGTTTACCTTGAATCGAGAAAGCGAGACATATCACTTGCGATGAGGCAAAGATCTCTTTCACACAGGATATTTCAGCGGAGACGGTGCGCATCCGACGAGGATTCAACCCAGTCACTAAGTTGTTTGTGGATATCATAACATAATCCTTGCAAGCTGAGAGTGTTGTATGATGGCAAGATTCATCCCTTTTTTTTAGATGCCGCAAAAAGCCGAGAAATTCTACAAAAGCATCCCACAGCCAACATAAGGGATTGTTAACTGTTGCCTTCTGGATTAAACAAATACTTCGCAGAAATACATGAGCAAAAATATTATCTTTAATATATATCATTATAAAAGTTGTTTAAGTTAATAATGTTATAATATGTAAAGTTAATAACTCAATTGGATATAACCTAATAATATTGCATTAGGTATTTTTGTTGGTTTAATATTTAAAGGGTTTGTTCTATATGTTCAAACTACACCTTTTTATATTTGGTAATACGTGCAAAAAGTAAGATGATTTTGCACGGTTGTCAGTGATAGGCTAGGCTACACAGACTAGTTGCTCCTTGAAGACTGTGGATCAGCATCCCCAGCGCTTCCAATCAAAAGGAAGGTTAGTCATTATAGTAGTAAATGCCAGAGTTAAAATTGTAAGGGGAAGGGAATTGTTTGCACTCACACCACCACTTTTTTTATTTATTATTTTACCTATTTTTTCTTTCTCCTTTTATATACTTTATATTAGGCTGTGACAATAACCTATGGATAAAACAAAGTAACCTATGGTAAAACAAAGTAGTACTTTAGAAAATATTATAATTACAAGTTGGAATGTCTGGGGGATAAGAAAATTGATAAAATCAAAATTAGTGCTGAAAAGATTAATTTATCTCAAATCTAAAATAGTTTTTTTTTTGCATAAGACGCAATTAACTGCGTCCGATATCCATAGCTTGGGTAGAAGATGGTCAGGCTAAGTATTTCATGCAAACTTTAACTCAAATGCAAGGGGTGTAGTTGTTCTTTTTCATAGATCTCTATCATTACAATTAACAAAAACTATTCAAGACCATTCAGGAATATATTATTGTTCAAGAAAATATTTTAAAACAAAAAATAAATTTAACAAAATATTTATGGTCCCAATTATAATACTCCCTTTTTGAGAAAGTCTTTCTGACTGTTTCTTATAGAGGGATTCAATATAATTGGAGATTTTAATTGTACAATCAATTCAAAATTGGATAGATCCACTCTAATTGATACAACTCATATTCATAATAGGAAAATGTTTATTTGTTTAAATAAAAGAAGATTAAACTTAAGTGAAAAAGAATATTACTAAAGTACTTATAAAACCAATTTAAGGATTGATTATTTTATCATATCAATGGAACTTTTGCAAACATAAAATGTTGGTATAACAGTATAGTAATTAATAGTGATCATGCTGCAGTGTCTTTGGAAATTCATTTAGGTAAAGTTGAACATCATCCTAGATGGAGGTTAAAAACCTATTTGTTAAAGGACCCAGATTTTATTACATATTTAGAAAATAGTATTGATCAATATTTTGAAATATCCATTTCCACTGAGTGGTACGGTTCGGTTTGGTACGCTTTTATGGCCGTTTCCACTATCAAAAGGCGTACTGAATCGAACCTTATTACTTTTTCTGCACCATTTTGAAAGGGTACCAAACACGAGAAAAGCTACCAAAAGGTGGAGCTAGACAATGCTATTGCTGCTAAATGCTATTGGTTTACAGAGATATGTCATTCACTTACGCAACAAGCCATAATCAAAACAAAGGAACCGTCATGTTTAAAATACACAGTCGAGCGATTACAGCGTAATTATATTTACATATAATAACGAGCCATGGTCGACCCGGGCTTTAACCTTGTCATCGTCTTGATGAACAACCACAAAGCCAAAATGAAGAGCAGATTTACCCTGTACCCATTAGTTTTTTAGGAGCCAGTCTGAAACCAGTGCGCTTTCAATTTCTTGCTTGCGCTCGCCATGCATCTATAGCTGAAATAACAAACTTCATTCTTGAGCTCATGATAATAATGTGCACTTGATTATTGACATGCTTTTGAAACCCAATCCTATTAGTTTAAAAAAAGGTCAGTTTCCTGTACTTTAAAGAAGGGGTCATTGTTGCACTTTGTGTTGTCCACTATATGGATGGATGCCATAATTTCATCATATCTGTTTCATCTCATAGCACTGGTAATGCAATTGCTGTGGACATCACCATCGAATGACCAGAGCAAATGCCGTTGTGGAACAGTGTAACAGGTTAGGAGCACACAATAGAATACCAGCAGTTCCTCCATGTTTAAATTAAGAGGCTTGTCTTTGTTCTGAACAGAGTAAAGATTTTACATTTCCAAGGTAAGCTCTCAGAAATTGTGGGTACATTTCTAAAAACACATCCAAAGGATTTGGATTTGATGCTTTTAAACATTGTGCTGCTATTGGCTCATACACAATGTATTCAGGCATTTTGCTATATTTTTGGACTTTTTGAAATATCTAATTTGGTGGTTTTATTCAGCTGAGCAGAGACGCTTTCTGCCATGGGCACTGGTATAGTGGAAGTAGTAGCATCTCAAGATGATAAAGAGGTTGAAGCCGTTTCAAGCTTTTTTGTGAGACTTCTTGTTTGGATTGTGAAGCTTGGTTGTTTCTCGCAGGCAGGCTCATCCTCCTCAAAAAGATCAGATCAAAACAATTCTGCAGTAGAATTCAAGATTCTTGATGGTAGGTGAGCTGAGTCACCAGTAAAATCCATGTCAGATGCATCACTATCACAGTCACTTTCTATTGCATCCTTCTCTGTCTTTGGGACCACTGCTTTGTTGTAAATTGCAAGCTCTGGATCATCAGCATCAAGTAAATCCAAAACTTGACTTAAGGTTAATCTGAAAGAGAGTTCATCAGAATAAAACAGAATGACATATGGGGAACATAGACTCCCAATGTTATACCACTGGTTACAATTGTGACAGTCTTCAATTATTAGCAGTTTGATAACAACAAAAAAACAACAACATAATAATATGATTTAATATGTATGTATAGATGACCATTTCATGATGATGCATGCAAAAAATGTATTACCTATTGTAGCTAGTATACTGATGCCACGTCGCCCTAGTCTAGGATTCACCCCAGCTTGCACCTCATCAGCACCGGGTCGGTCACAGCTGGAGTGCATCAGAGGAGACACATAAAAGCCAACCCCACACACAAGGAGGACGAGCTTCATTTATCTAGATGACTCCCTGCGCTAACACATGTATCTCTCTGTCTTCCCTACAGCGAACTCCAGCAGCTGATCGATGCAACACCCGAACTCTCTCGCAACCTCACCTTACCCCCAGAGCACCTATCCCTGAAAAGCACCGTATTCGTCTTGTTTCACTATATTCACTGTGTAAATAAATCACCCTCCGGGGACCTGTTTGTAACCCATCACCATTGTGTTTGTGTTTTCCCTCTGCCTCGCTACAACTGGTGGAGAATGCAGGCAGAATAGAGGGAAAATTCAGAAGAAACACTTCGGTAAGAAGAAAAATAACCGCTGAATTTTTCTTTATGTGTGTGTTACAGACAAGGCATCAAGGTTATAATAGTTTTGGATTTTTCATTAGTTTTACTTTCTATTTCGTTTTGACTTTTTGTTTTCAAATTCAGTTAGTTTTTATTAGTTTTAGAGGCAGATTTACTAGTTTTTATTTGTTTCTATATTTTGAAATGTCTTAGTTTTAGTTTAGTTTTTATTAGTTTCAGTTTTTTTTTTCTAAATAAGGATATTTGTTGGGTGCAATATTCAAAATCAACAGGATAAATATTGTATAATAAAAACTCAGCCATACATTTTTTGAAACGTATTCAGAGAACACAAACACTATCATCATATATAATAAGTGTGTGTTATGTGTGTATTATCAGATTCCTAGAACTGGATTGGAGAGGTGATAAATACAAATCATGTGCATTATAAGTTTGTAGAAGTTATACATTAAATGTACCCTTAAATATAAATTTTTAGTACTGCTTCAGTGAACCTGAACAAGTATATTATTTAAAATCCATTAATTTCCCCGAGTTGTATTTTTTTCAAAGTGTGCTTTAACTGCTTTAAAATTAAGTTTAATCTTTGTAGACTAGAAATATATGTACTTTATATATATATATATATATATATATATATATATATATATATATATATATTTTTTTTTTTTTTTTTTTTAAATGTGGGCAATACATTATAGAATAATTTTATTTAACAAATATTATATTAATGTAATTTTTAATTCAACTATGGGGTGCGGTTAAAGGAGGCCTCTGAATTATTAATCCGGGCCTGGTGATGGGAAATTCAGATTTCTAACACGGATGTTAGGACAAAACATTATGTAGTCAGCAATAGTAATTTTAGTCAATTAAAACATCATCATGATCAGAAAAATGTCTTGCACTAAAGTTTTACTAACTGTAAACCCAACTGAATTATGCTTCACTTATTTAAACTCCATTACGATTGTCTGTTTTGAAATAAACTTACGATTTTCACCAGATTCTCTCATTTAAGCCCTCGGTTCACCCGCGCGTCAGTTGTTACAAGATCAGTTCAGTCACACAGCGGACTATACTGTTTGTGTCTGGTTCACTGAATCGCGCATGCACAGTATTATCGGTTCACCGCTCCTCAATGTAACGCTGCTGTTCTAATTACTGAATGAGAGTGTATATTGGGTTATTTAGAGTCAGAGGGGGGTATTAGGCTTGTTATAAAGTAAGAAGTGGGTGGACAAGTGCTTACTGGAGATGCAAATCTTTTCAAATGATTCAGTTCGATTTGGTGAACTAGTTCAACCAGTTCAATTAGAAGATCCGGTTAAAAAGATTAGTTCGCGATCGCGGTACACAAATAAAACCCATTATTGGGCACAAATGTGTTAAAGTAATAGTTTCAAGACTCTGTATTTAATGCTGTCACCATGCTGCTGTAATGTCCACGTGTTGTTTTTGTCGCGGGAGCAACAGCGAGGATGACTCGAGAAGAACCGGCTCGATCTGGCCAATGGCAGCAGGAGACGAAAGGGTCAAACACTTGCACGCGGATTACATTTACTTCTAAAAGGCTTACAGTAAGATTATGTTCTAAATACATTTACAAATACAAAAACACAATACAGTTTCAGTTAGTTCTAGTTTTTGGAAAAAATTGTTTTTTTATTTCAGTTAACGACAATTATTTTAAATTTTAGTTTTTGTTTTTTCATTAGTTTTCGTTAACTATAATACCCTTGCAAGGTATCTGCTCTCTCTCTCCCACTCTCTCTTACTCAGCTGTCGTCATCCCATGAGCCATGTCACTGGAAGAGGTGATACTCCACCTAGCGGAGATTTCCAGCAAACAATAAACCCTTATTAAGCAGCTCACAGCCAGACAGGACAGACTGGAACAACAGCTCCACCAGGCGGCAGGACGCGTATCGCCTCCCACAGTGAGTGCGCAACAACCCATTACCAAGCTCAGCGACCTGGACGATATAGATGCCTAATTACAAACATTCGAGGTAATTGCTGAGAGAGCATGTTGGCCGAAGGAAAGTTGGGCAAGGATGTTGGTGCCATTCCTTACTGGAGAAGCTCAACGAGCTCATTTTGCACTTGAGACACCTAAAAATTATCATTATAAAGCGTTGAAAAAGGAGATATTAGCCAGAATGGGGCTCTCCACAATCAGCACAGCGCAGAAATTCTCCCAATGGACCTATGATGAGAAGCAGCCGGTACGTACCCAAGCAGGTCAACTTTCTCGTCTAGGTCGATTATGGCTATTGGGAGGAGATCCCTCGGCGGTCCAGGTCGCTGAAAAAGTGGTGGTGGTAAAGATGATGCAAGCCTTACCTCGACGTTTACGCACCCTTACCAGCATAAGAAATGGATCGTTGGCCACCCTAGTGGAGGTGGTGGAACTGGCTGAAGCTCACGTTGCCAGGGATACGCGGGAGAGAGCGGCTCTGCCAACCCGGAGGGTGAATGCAACTTGGTGACCGGTGGAGGGCACAGCGCGGCCAGGCAGCAAACCAGCGGTCCCCAGCCTGATGGACAAGCCGAAGCCGACGATGCACAACACAAACTGCTGCTCTGGGTTGAGCCGCATGCAAAACACTTGCAGCCTTTAGAAACCCCTCTTAACACAAAAGATGCCCCTCTTAATGCAAAAAAGCGCATTCGATCGGCCCTTTATGCAGCCAAACTAAAAATGTATAAAATATTTTTAATCTTTTAACTGATACTATTAATCGCTTACAAATGCACCCTTTTGGTTAACGGTTAATCGATTATTTTGAGCATTCCTACTTGCTTATAAATTGTAGTTTTAATTTATATGTGACTTTAGCGGCATATTCATTTTAGTTCAGTGTTAAATAACAATATGCATTTAATACAGTTCAGTGAGTTCTCTGTTTGATAACACTGTGCAGTTCTAATTAATTGAAATGGATAGAAAATAAATTGGAATAGGAACTTTAATTTGTCTGCTGACTTCATCAAGTTGTCAATATAACATGACACACAAACTAATACAAACTATTGCAATATATCACAATGTTTATTGTATCGCGATATGTACCGTATCGTGAGGCCCTTGCCAATACACAGCCCTACTGTGATCACTGTGCCTCTCGTGAACTGTTCATTTGCTCATTCAGTCTCGTCATGATTTCCGAGTATTTTAACAAAATTTTGGAGGTCACAGGCCTGTATAATTTGCAGGCGACTTTCAGAGTGGCTCGCGGCACAGATGCGTCACAGCAGCTCAAAACACCTAAATTACAATGGCTGCACATGCAACAAAGAGAGCAACACTCACGCGAGTTGCGCCAATAAAACTAAACAGAGGTCCCAATACATCTGTATATATATTTTAGCTCTTGTGACAGGAGCACATTGATCAATTGACATTGAAGCAATAATACAAACTAGTCCAAAATGTAATGTAAATAGTTTATTAAGGAAATTAAAACACTTCAGACAAAAACTTAAAACAAAAGTAATATTTTATTGTAATATCTACAAAACTGTTCAAGAGTTAGATTTGGACATTACATATCTCTTTGTGTTTTTTTCAGGTTTAAGCAGTATTATGTAACACTTTGGAGTGAAGATACACAACAGCAGGCCATAGCTAGATGCCAGAATGGCAAAAATCTCCACAGCCACTGTGTATTTCCCGGGTGAGCTGATATATGCTGGCACAAATGCAATCCACACAGCACAGAAGATTAGCATGCTGAAAGTAATGAATTTAGCCTCATTAAAATTATCTGGGAGCTTTCGAGCAAAGAAGGCCAGCAAGAAACAGACAGCTGCAAGTAGACCAATATAGCCCAGTACCAGAGAGAATGCAAATGAAGAGCCTACATCACACAAAAGAATAATCCGGGCAGTTTCATGAGTCATAAGCATATGTGGTATGGGAGGTGCCACACAGAGCCATGTGCAGCAAATCACCACTTGCACCACTTGAAAATACAAATTTCGTAAAACTTGGTCTTCTAAACATCAGGTCACTTGCACCTAAAGCACTTATCATTAATGAAATAATAACAGAAAACAATCTTAATGCACTCTGTCTCACTGAAACCTGGCTGAAACAAAATGACTATATTAGCTTAAATGAAGCAACTCCTCCAGGATTCTTATATAAACATGAGGCTCGTCAAACTAGTCGTGGTGGTGGAGTTGCATCAATCTTTAGTGATTTCCTTAATATTAAACAGAGAAACGGACTTATGTTTAGCTCCTTTGAAGTATTATCGCTTAATGTTCAGCTTCCAGATACTATACAAAAACCTATGTTATCTCTCGCTTTAATCACCATATATAGACCCCCAGGACCCTATGTCAGATTTCTAAAAGAAATTTCTGATTTTATTTCTGACTTACTAGTCAAAACTGATAAAATGCTAATTGTAGGTGACTTTAACATCCACATAGATGACGCTAATGATACATTAGGGCTCGCGTTTATGGATTTAATACACTCACTTGGGATAAAGCAAAACGTTGTGGGTCCAACCCATCGCTTAAAGCATACATTAGATCTAATTCTGTCTTATGGAATCGAGGTTATTGACGTAGACATTATACCACAAAGTGATGATATTACAGATCACTACCTCTTACTATATAAGCTGTGTTTACCTGAAATCAGCAAACCCGCTCCAATACTCCGCCCTAGTAGAACTATTGTTCCGTCAACTAAAGATGAATTTATAAATAACTTACCTGATCTTTCTCTATTTCGTAATGCACCCGCAAACTCAAATGATCTTGATGTAGTAACCAGCAGTATGGATGCCATCTTTACTAGCACACTAAATACTGTGGCACCCATCAAATTAAAAAAGGCTAGAGAGATTAAAACTATACCATGGTATAATAGTCATACTCGTGCGCTCAAAACAGCAACCCGCGCACTGGAACGTAAATGGAAAAAAACTAATTTAGAGGTCTTTAGAATTGTGTACAAAGACAGTATGTCCAGCTATAGGAGGGCTCTAAAATCTGCCAGGGCCGAGCACCTGCGCAAACTGATAGAAAATAATCATAACAATCCTAGATTTTTATTTAACACCATCTCTAAATTAGCTAATAATCGGTCATCCTTGGAACAAACTACTCCACCGCAAATTATTAGTGATGACTTCATGAATTTTTTCAGTAATAAAATAGAAGGCTTTAGACAGAAAATAGGAGATGCCAAACTTTCTGCACCGGCTTATACTCCAAATCCTGTAAATATTTCATTACATCATAATAATAACCTACACTGCTTCAAAATCATAGAACATGAAGAGTTAGCAAAAATTATAAATAGCTCTAAACCAGCTACGTGTATGCTGGACTCAATTCCAACAAAATTACTGAAAGAGCTGCTGCCTGTTATAGGAGAACCTCTTCTTAACATTATTAACTCTTCTTTATCTATAGGCCATGTTCCAAACTCTTACAAGCTAGCTGTTATTAAGCCTATTATTAAGAAACCGCAACTAGACACCAACAACTTAGCTAACTATAGGCCTATTTCAAATCTTCCATTTATGTCTAAAATACTAGAAAAAGTTGTTTCCACTCAATTATGCTCTTTTCTGCAGACGAACAATATTTTTGAAGTGTTTCAGTCAGGTTTCAGGGCTCACCACAGTACAGAAACCGCCTTAGTGAAAATAACCAACGATTTACTCTTAGCTGCTGACCGAGGGTGTGTCTCGCTATTAGTTTTAATCGATCTTAGTGCGGCATTTGACACCATTGACCACAATATCCTCATAAATCGCTTAAAGTCTACAGGTGTCCAGGGACAGGCTCTACAATGGTTTAAGTCATACTTAACTGACCGCTACCAGTTTGTGAATCTTAATGGACAGCCTTCACAAATCTGCCCAGTAAAGTATGGGGTGCCTCAAGGATCAGTTTTAGGCCCTTTACTGTTTACAATTTACATGCTACCTCTGGGAGACATTATTAGAAGACATGGGATCAGCTTTCACTGCTATGCAGATGATACTCAATTATATATTTCAACTAAACCTAACGAGACGTCTGAACTTTCTAAACTAACTGAGTGTATCATAGACATCAAAGACTGGATGACCAACAATTTTCTTCTCTTAAACTCCGACAAAACAGAATTATTACTTATTGGGCCTAAATCTTGCACACAGCAGATCTCGCAACTCAATTTACAATTAGAGGGATACAAAGTTAGCTTTAGCTCTACTATAAAAGATTTGGGTGTCATATTAGACAACAATCTAACTTTTAAAAACCATATATCCCTTGTCACAAAAACTGCCTTCTTTCATCTGAGAAATATCGCTAAATTACGAAATATGCTATCCATCTCAGATGCAGAAAAGCTAGTCCATGCTTTTATGACTTCGAGACTGGATTACTGTAATGCTCTATTTGCTGGCTGCCCAGCATCCTCTATTAACAAACTTCAATTAGTACAAAATGCAGCAGCCAGAGTTCTGACCAGGTCTAGAAAATATGATCATATAACCCCAATTTTATCCTCCCTACACTGGCTGCCTGTTAAGTTTCTTATTGAATTTAAAATATTACTTCTCACCTATAAAGCTCTAAATAATCTAGCTCCTGTTTATCTAACCAACCTTCTGTCTCGCTACAAACCAACTCGCTCTTTAAGATCTCAAAATTCAGGGTTTCTGGTAGTACCTAGAATAGCAAAATCAAGTAAAGGAGGTCGAGCCTTCTCTTTCATGGCTCCTACACTCTGGAATAGCCTTCCTGATAACGTCCGAGGCTCAGACACACTCTCTCATTTCAAAACTAGATTAAAGACCTATCTGTTTAGTAAAGCATACACTCAATGCATCACCTAGCGGGTTCCACACTGGCTTCTGCATCTTGCTTATATACACTATGAACAGCAGCTACGCTAATTATTTTCTTCATTCTCTATTTTCACCTGGGGATACTCATCCCGAGGTCCTCAGATTATGCGGAGTCACTGATTGGATCCAAGACCAGCGACGTGATGATCCCAAGGATTCCATATCCGGGACCAGGCCATATCCTGAGCTGCTGCTGCGCTGATGGTCGTGGGGAGTGGAGAACATGAGTCTGATTCCAGCGACGCTCCAGGGACAGACGAGTCTTCGCTGAGGCCATCTTCCAGCCTAAACCACGACGAATGAAGTTCTGCACAAGACTTTTGGCCAGCGGAGAAATTAAAATGGTCGTGCCAAACTGAGTCTGGTTCTCTCAAGGTTTTTTTTCTTCACTCCCATTAGGTGAAGTTTTTTTTCCCTCTCCGCTTTCGCCACTGCCTCGCATGGTTCAGGATTGGTAGAGCTACGCATCAATGAATTGGCTCTTCAGTGTTTGAACTCTCAGTAATGATTAAATCACATTGAACTGAGCTAAACTGAACTGAACTGAACTTAAACACTAAAACCTGAACCACACTGTTCCAGTTACTGAACCACACTGTTCCAGTTACTATGACCATTTATGTGAAGCTGCTTTGACACAATCTATATTGTAAAAGCGCTATACAAATAAAGCTGAATTGAATTGAATTGAATATATTTTAAGGTTTGAACTAATGCAGAACCTGTTTTATTTAGGGGAAAAAATGAACTACATAACGTGATTTCATTTTTGGTATTTATATTTAATTTTAGATTGATATAACGCATTTTTCATGTTGCATGGGAGAAAGTCTCTAAATGAGCAGCAGTCAGATGAAAATAGATAACTTCACTCACACACAGAACTAGTGTGTTCCCAACAGATAGCAGTCATTGCACTATAAAAAATGTTCAGTTGTTTTGTCTTTAGTTTCCACCACTAAGTCTCAGATTGTGTTAGAATAAACAGATAACTTCAAACAATTATGACACAAAAGAAATTAGGACTCTTTTTGAGTCAAATTGCTAGAATTCTATTTTTTTTGTTTCTCATAAAATTAAGTGCAAAAAGAGAGTGAAGTTGAGGCAAAGCAGACTGAAGAAGAACGCAAAGAAAGGGCAAGATCATAATCCAGGTGAGACAGTGAAAAGAGTTGGTTTGGATGACATGCCTGATTAGTTACCAAACAAATTTTTACATGACTTTCAAAGAACAGGGACAGAGAAAGAGCAAAAGAAGTGGTAGCTGTCAGCCAGGAGAAAGAAGGACAGATATGCAGAGAAAGAAATATGTGAAGCATAGGGGTGACACGATTCTCCAAATCCTCGATTCGATTACATTTTCGATTCTTAAGTCACGATTCGATTTGATTATGGATAATTAATTAATTAATAACAAATTAATTATTTGTAGCCGACCGTATAAACTACTTGACCTGTATGGTCTTTGTTTTACCCATAAACAAATCATACAGTAAATGAATAAAGGCAAGAAGAAAAAAAACAACAAAGGGGGGCTAATAATTCTGACTTTCACTGTATATATATTTACAGTATTTTTTTAAAATGTTTTTAAGAAAACTTATTCAGTTCATCAAGGCAGTTATTAAATGTAAAAAATGTTAAATTGTTAAATATTTATCAAAATTTTAAATAACCGCTTTGTTATTGTATGTAGTTTCAAATGAAATTATTACTCCAGACATTATTGCTTTTATTACTATTACCATTAATAAATATAATAATAATTAATATTAGTGATTTCTGAAGGATCATGTGACTGGAGTAATGAAGCTGAAATTTCATCTTTAAAAAAATCGATCGAAATTTATGCTCGATTTCGATTATCGTATCAAAAAATAGAATCGTCGATGCTGCCACACCCCAATGTCACGTCAGCTTGGCTTGCACCTTTAGATCAGTTTGACTTGGGTGAAAAGGACACAGGCCCAAAACTGCTAAAATTATACCAATATCTGCAGATGAACTTTGGCTTTCAAAAATTATCATTCCAACCAAACTGGTTTCAGACTTTTGCTTGGCTTGAGAACTCAGTCCCACTTGCAAAGGGATTCCTGAGGCCACAGAGTTCTTTAGCCTGCTTGAAAATCTTTACTCATTTTTTAATTGCTCTCTTATTAGCCACCACAAATTTAAAGAAGCACAAACAAAATTAGGATTACAACCATGTGAACTGCTGCAGCTAAAGCCTAGTTTACACTACAGGATTTTAAACATCAGCAGATCGCTGTGCCGTTCACACTACATGACTTGACTTTGTGTCTTTTAATCGCTGAGGTGTTCACACTACGCAACACTCTGTAAATGATCCACAAGAGGGGGGTCACACACTACATGATCTGACAACAACTCATTCCCCATCAGCTCATTCAAGCTACCAAACCACAGCCAATTAAATTTTGAGGGAGGAGTCGTCAGAAAAAGCTGAACACTATTGGCTGCTTGTGTGCTGATTACATCACTGACAGCGTTTCAAGCTTTGGAGAAAGCATTTAAAAACATCGCCAAATCAGCTGATTTATCAGCGGATTAATCCCTCATCTGCAAGGTTCCAGTGGATAGATAAACAGAGAGTTTTTTTTACCATAATATTTTTTTATTTTTCGTTTTCAGTTTGTACACATTGAAATACAACATTTTACAAACATTTTACAACAATAATAACCTTGTTGCATTTACAAATTATACAAAATATAAGGATATATATATATTTATAATAAAAACTAACAGCAAACAACAAACGAGCAAACAACAATAATAACAACAACAAAAAAATAATTAAAAAATAAATAAAAAAATAATAAAAATAATAAAAATAAAACTGCTCCTCTTTTTTTTCAATTATGGTAATCTATTCAAACATGACAATTATAATCATACTAAGTACTAGGCAAAGCAAATATGTATCAAGTAATGTATCAATGCAGAACTATAAAGCTGGAACTGCATTATCCATCAAATATTATTCATCAACTTCTTCCTCTGTTAATTCCACTTCTTTGATATAACTAATGAAAGGGCTCCATATGTTTTCAAATACACGTTGTTTAGCGTTTAGTATATAAGTTATTTTTTCTAATGGCAGACTTGACAACATTTGTTTTATCCATTGAGTAGCGTTTGGTCTTTGCATCTTGGTCCATAGCAAAGCTACACATCTTTTGGCATAAAGCAAGCTGAGGTCTATAAATATTTGTTCGCTTCTACTATAGTTTGAGTCCTCTGGGTATAAACCTAGCAAAAAAAGCTTTGGGTCAAGGAGGGTTTGTTTTGAAATAATTTTTTCACTTATAATTCTCACCTCTTCCCAAAATAATTTAATTTTTGTGCACTGCCAAATACAGTGAAACAAGGTTCCTCCAGCTTCCAAACATTTTGTACATATATCTGGAATGTTTTTATTATATTTATTTAATTGTACTGGTGTTACATATGTCCGCATGATCCATTTATATTGTATAAGTTTAAGACGTGAATTTATAGACATAGTATGAGGTTTAGTGCAGGCTTCTTCCCAATCTTCCTCCGAAAATTCAGACTGCAAATCTTCCTTCCATGCATTCAACTTACAGTATGAATTCTCGGGTGAGTTCATTGTCAGCAAACCATAGAACTCTGATATGATACCTTTTCTTAGATTATCTTTTATCATCATTTTTTCTAAAGAGGAGTATTTGGGTCTATTAAGATCATTATCTTGATTTGCTTTAACAAAACTTCTTAATTGAAGATATTTCAAAAAATGTTTTCTATTAAGATTAAATTTAAGCCTCAACTCTTCAAATGACATCATTCTATCTGAATCTGTCATTAAAGATCTTGAATCATTTTAAGTCCTTTCGACTCCCACAGTTTAAATGTTGCATCTGCTCTTCCTGGTACAAAGTACCGATTGCCCCATATTGGACTAAATTGAGACAGTGAATTTGAGTTTTTTTTATATCTTTGTACATCAAACCATATCTGTAACATGTGTTTTACAATTGGGTTTTTTGTTTGTTTGCGTAGTTTTTTTGCAGTGTCTGAATAGATGTATGAGGGAAGAGGTAAGGTTAAATTATAAGTTTCCATTTCTACCCAATGTGGAGACTCACTTGTTGAGAAGTAGAACATTATTGACCTCAGCTGTGCCGCCCAGTAGTACCACAGTATGTTTGGACATTTTAAACCTCCTCTGTCATATGGCAGGTATAACAAAGACAAACGCAATCTTGCCCTCATATTGTTCCATATAAATCTGACAAACATGGTTTTAATTTTTGCAAACAGTTCTAAAGGTGGAGGTAATGGAATATTTTGAAATAAATAAAGTAGTTTGGGTAGTATGTTCATTTTTAAAATATTAATTCTTCCAATTATAGAACTTGGTAGTGACATCCATCTATCAATTGATTCGTTCATTTTTGTCATTAAAGATGCATAATTAGCATCAACAATATTTTCTAATCTTGGTAAAATCTGTACTCCCAAATATTTAAACTGTTCAACAACTCCAAATTGGGATGCCTCTACATCTGGATTCTTTCTTTCATTTGAATTTAAGATTAATATGGAGGATTTTGTTTTATTGATCCTATATCCTGAGATATTGCCAAATGTTTTGATTAGTTTTACCACAGCTGGAATCGATTTACTTAATTTTGACATAAATAGAATGACATCGTCAGCATACAAGGCTATTCTATGTTCTGTTGGTCCTAGCATTATCCCAGAGTATTGCTGATGTGATCGTACTGCATCTGCAAAGGGTTCAATTGCTAGTGTAAACAACAAAGGAGAGAGTGGGCAACCTTGTCGGCATCCTTTATCAATTTTTATTGGTTTGGAAATATTTCTGTTAGTTAGGATTTCTGCAGTCGAATTTTTGTATATTATTTTAACCCATTTTATGAAGTTATCTCCCATTCAAAATCTTTCTAAAACATTGAAAAGATAGGGCCATTCGACCCTATCGAAGGCCTTTTCAGCATCTAGTGATAAGAGTGCTGTATCTGATATTTCTTTGTTACTGTGAATAATGTTTAATACCCGTCTTACATTATGAAAACCCTGCCTTCCCATTATAAATCTATTTTGGTCTTTATTAATTATATATGGTAATGATTTCTGTAGACGGTTTGCTAAAAGTTTACATATTATCTTAAGATCGGAGTTTAACAAACTTATAGGTCTCATATTTTCACATTTATTAGGGGGTTTACCAGGTTTTGGCAATAAAATAATTAAAGCATTTTTCATAGTAGGTGGAAAATTACCTTTTTGAAATGCCTCCAGAAACATTTCCATTAGTGGAATTAGTTAATTTATTTTTGAATTTTTTATACAGATCTATTGGGAGATCATGTGGTCCTGCCCTTTTTCCTGATTTCAGGTTATCAATAGCATTCCCTATTTCTTCTATATTAATTTTCATCTCCAAGTCTGTTTTGTGTTCGTTTAAAAGGACCGGTATAGGTAATTCATCTAAAAACATTTTTTGATTTTGTAAATTGGTCTTACTTTTTGCTTCATATAGTTCTTTGTAATAGCTTTTAAAGACATCATTAATTTCAACAGGATCCACTATATCCTTTTCATTTACTCTTACAGTTGTTATACAGTAGGTGAGAGTTCAAAGTGGCTATTAACGCCGCGGCTGGTACCGCCGCCGTTTGAAATAGATGCCGCTCTGTTTTTAGTGTATGACCGCAGTTTGTGAATGAGCCGCCAGGGGGCGCAAAGGGACGGGATGCGAACGGACAGAAATAGCCCATACAGCTACTGTGCTTGTAAATGATATTAAACAATAAGTCAAAGCATTATAATTCCTTCATTAATCATTTAAAATTTGTTAACACGCTTTATTGTAAACTTTTTAAGTGCAAAGAGGATTCGTTTTGGAAAATAGAATTGAAGAAGTAAAAGACAACTAAAATGAAAGCACAAACATTTAGTACAAATAAGTAGTCTTAAATAAATAAATAAATAAATAAAGCAGCCTAATTATAGAAAGATGTTCAGTGTTTGCTATTTTGATAGGACTAAGACAAGACTCATTTATGTTTTATTTCTGTTTTTATTTCCATTTTCGTTGTTGATTATATTTTACTATCTCATTTATGTCTCAACAATTGTACATAAACGAATAATAAATGAATAATGAAAATAAATGAATAATGAAAATAGGCCTAAATAAATTATTTATTTAAAGACATTGCCGTACAGTACGTGAAACACTGAGAAAAATAAATTGACCTACCTTAAGCAGATCACTAAAAGTATAATAAAAATATTTTTGCCGCAGGACATAAATTAAGTCTTGCAGGTTTATTTTTAATAATTTAGTTTCAGTTCTGTTCAGTTTTTTTTTTTTTTCAAAACGTCAATATTCTCCTTTAAAGTAGCTATAACTGTTGTTTTGTTTTTTTGTTTTTTTTTTACTTATGGCTCAGTATGTTTTGTATTTTAACTTCATATTCAGTCACCTTGCAAATGTGTGTGAAATATAATGCCGCATAACCGCGGAAAAAGAAGAAAAAGCTGTCAAAGGTTAGAGCTAATTCATCAAAATAAGCTATATTAAAATACAGCATTTATGTTAATATAGGCAGAGTGTGAACAAACTCAAGGCTAAGATATGCGCTTGTCTTTTAATGCATTTTAAAGCATTTTTTGTATGGTAAAGGACAATGCACATTATGTTATTGATGTAAACTTAGGCTAAAACTTACCATTGATAAACGTGACCTACCTCAAGCAGATCACTTAAAGTATAAAAAAAAATAAAGTAGGCTATATATATATATTCTTAATAAACTTCACAGCCACAAATATAAAAAACACAACTTGTATTAAAACTGGGCGAGGATTAGAAAGAATACGATGCTTGTTATATAATTTAAATTTTGATTCCAATTTCTGCAAGCACATTTTTTTACTCGCTACTCTGCCAGAAACTTCGCCGCTGGAGAGCACCTCAATAATGTAAACATTTGTTTAAAGATGGAGCGCAAGATGTGCCGAGTGGCAACATGTGAAGAACGATGGCAAAGCTAAGTGTGATTATTGTAATAAACTAAGTTATAAAGCAGAGTCCCGACCAACAGGACTAAGCATATGCGGTTGGCTCATTCTTCACGAATATAGAATTAAAATAATGGCGCGTTAGGTTCACTAAGCAGCGCATTCTCTCCGCCTCATCGTTTAACCAGCGGGACACGCTGCTGAAGCAGGAGAGACACTCCGTCATTCATAATCTTAGCTGATGTATCGGAGTCGAAAGAATATATCAAAGAGGAATTTTCTTTTAACAGTCCCGATATGTTTAATCTTTTTTTTTTTTTTTCGTGTCATTTCTCTTCAGCAAATTAGATATTTTTTAAAGCTGCTTGATTCTTTTAAACCGAAAGCAGAGCCCGTGGTGTTTTTCCATAAGATACTCCTTTATGAATGTTTTAATTTTTTATTAAAGTCTTTAATGTGCTTTTTGATAGTTTTATTTTATTTCAAGCAGCATCTAAATGCGAATTTATCCTCAAAACTTTGCATGAGAGCGATGCAAGTCATGTGTGGCATAATTGCCTTTTTTCCCTGCGTGTGCGAGATCAATTTCTGATCTTTTTGCAACTAAAATGAAAGCATAAACATTCAGTACAAATAAGTAGTCTTAAATAAATAAATAAATAAATAAAGCAGTCTTTTAACCTAGAGAGATGTTCAGTGTTTGCTATTTTGACAGGACTAAGACAAGACATTTTCATTTGTTTTTATTTCTGTTTTTACTTACATTTTCGTTGTTGATTATAGTTTACTTTCTCATTTTATGTCTCAACAATTGTAGATAATAATAAACGAATAATGAAAATTAATGATTAATGAAAATAGGCCTAGATATATTATTTATTTAAAGACATTGCCGACATTGAGCTTAAGTTGAATGCAGCTTCACCAAAAGCCAAAAAATAAATAAATTGACATATTTTAAGCAGATTATAATAAAAATATTTTTGCCGCAGGACATAAATTAAGTCTAGCAGGTTTATTTTTTTTAATAATTTAGTTTCAGTTCAGTTTTTTTTTTTTCAAAACGTCAACGTTCTCCTTTAAAGTAGCTATAACTGTTGTTTTGTTTTGTTTTTTTACTTAATGGCTCAGTATGTTTTGTATTTGAATTTCAATGTCAGTCACCTTGCATATGCGTGTGAAATATAATGCGAGCATAACCGCTGAAAAAGAAGAAAAAGCTGTCAGTTAGAGCTAATTCATCAAAATAAGCTATATTAAAATACAGCATGCATGTTAATACAGGCAGAATGTGAACAAACTCAAGGTACGGCTAATATGCGCTTGCTTTTTAATGCATTTAAAAAGATTTGCGGCCATTTACTAGGCTACAGGCTATGGTGTATAACAATGTTTTTTGTTTTTTTTTTGTATGGTAAAGGACAATGCACATTGATTTAAACTTTTAATTGCATTTTTATGTCCTGTAAATAATAAAAGTTGAATCAGATTAATAAAATCGAATCTGTATACCTGCAAACGGGGCCACAGTTACTTTTTTTTTCACTGACTGGCATGACTGGCAAACGCGTCAGAAAAAAAAACTGCTGAATCTCTGCAAATATTTGGTTAACTTATAAAACAAATGTATGGTTTAGTGATGTTAGTAATGCATAGAAAAATGCAAAGCAGAATTATTAAAGTTATTATTTCATTGATCTGAACATAACCATTTATAATATAATTACTAACCCGTCGTCTAAAATATTAAAATAATAAAATAGTCTATTATTTTATTCGTGGCTAGAGCTTGATTAAATTGATTAACAAGCCATGTGCTTTTGTTTGTTTGTTCTCGGTACTGGGTATACGCAAAACATTTTCTAAAATGTCAAGCAGTATTTGTCTATAGCTTTAATTAATTCAAAATATTAAAAATAACGATAATAAAATTATAAAAATACAAAGATAAATAGAGCAGCATTTTGCTAATTATAATAGTCCTTTATATTTATATACATGTGTTTTTGCATATTCGTTATTTCACTTGATGCATTCGTTATTTAATGTTTGAATACTGAAATAAAAAGCCATCGTTTAAAAGGTTATTTCATCATCAAAATGTAGCCTGTTATATGTATCATTAACGTTTTATATAAAACTGCTGTGCAGTGTAAATGGGACCTTAATACAGTTTAAAGCGAAGTTGTCTGTAAGGATGATGGGCATGGCATGTCTATTGTTGTGGCTCGCGTTGTGAATATTAGAAAATAACTGTCAGGTGAAGGCTTTATGGTCGTGCGGAATTGTCTGCTGCTGTCATGGCTCAGCAGGCAACACCCTATTCAGCTAGGCTATGTTCGGTGTTTTTATGTACAAATATATTCGTTTTGGCGAATGCTAGAGCGTAATAGAGATATTTTAAATAACAAGTAGTTCAGTCCAGAAGTTGCTGTGCATAGAAACATTCATTTTCATAAGGCCCCATATGCGGTTTGGTTTTGAAACGCATAGGTTTTGCTACGGTTACGCCATCCGTCCTCGGGAGTTTTGGATTTTGTGTAACCATGTTTGTGGAAAACACTTGAGGGTGGAGACATACCCCTTCCCCCATCTCATAACCAAAAGCTTGTCTTTCAGGTGTTAATGGGCATCAGTGAGACCGAAGTCATGTCGCATTTCCACTGTCGGCCTATAGCTCGCAGCGCGTAACGCAAACCCAGCCCCCAGAACGTCCCCCGACTGTTGGCATCGTGCATCCGTTAATAACTCGGTAGAAAATGTATTTTATAACATCCTCATTTAGACACAGTCAAACATTCAGCCCAAATGCACTGGAGAGACCTGAAACGTGTTCCCAAAAATGCTGTTTGCACGATTTGATTATTATCATCATATCCAAATACTTTATAAATAATATTCTTTTTTTTTTTTTTACTTAGTTTTTATTGATTTTTTTAGGAACATAACCAGTAGGAACAAAACAAATAAAAAAAAATACATATATACATAAATATACATATGCATACAAACCCAAATAGGCCAATACAACACACGTACATTTACATACATACACGTATAAAAATATTAAATTAACCTCATCAAAATAAATAGATAAATAAGTAAAAAAAAAAAAAAGCCCAGAACAAAAGTGGTTGTTGGAAGAGTTACAAAATCAAGTCATGATACGTTTGACATACATTATTACAGATTATTTACAATGACATATTCAGACCATTTTTTCCAGTACTTGGTATACTTTTTTAAGTCAAATCTTAGATTAAAAGTGAGTCTCTCCATACAGTGTATTTCCTTTACAATTCCTATCCATTGAGCCCTTGTCGGGGGGTCAGCATGCAACCATTTTCGAGTTATGGCTTTTCTGCTACTTACCAAAAGGATTTGAATTAGGTACTTGTCAATAGTTGGAAAAACTTCTGGTATTTTCCCAAGGTATAATGTTATAAATGAGTAGTCCAATTCTTCTCCGATTATCTTTTTTATTTCAGTCGCTATTTCACTCCAGAAGGTTTGTATTTTTGGGCAAGCCCAAAAAACATGAAAATGGTTAGCCATTGAGGTTCCACATTGTCTCCAACAAGAGCCCAAACTTTCAACACCTGTACGCAATGCAGACAGTCTAGGAGTTATGAAGAACCTCATCAAATTTTTCCATCCAAACTCTCTCCAAGCTCTCGAGTTTGTGGTTTTTGCATGTGTGACACACATATCTGTCCAGTCTTCTTCTGTTATTTGTTGGTTTGACTCTTTCTCCCATTTTTGTTTTATGTAAATTGATGAATGAGTCTTACTGTTTTGTATGCATTCATATAATTTAGAGACCAGTTTTTTGTTTTCTTCTTTTATGTATGCATCCGCAAATACTGTGATCAAATTAGAATCATCCTTAAATTTATTTTTAATTTTTTTATTAAAGTAATCTCTAACTTGCAAGTATCTGTAAAAGTCCTGCTTGTCCAGGCCAAATGTATCTGATAAGGTCTGATAACTCATAAAGTGTCCATTAGAGGTCACCGAACTGAATAATGTGATTCCTCTCCAAACCCACTGTTTAAATCTCTTATCTAGTGTACACGGTTGAAAGTCCGGGTCGAATGCTATCCAACTTAATATCCCATTATGCTTTTCTAATTGTAATTTCTTCAGTATTCTAAACCATAACTTCAAAGAAAACACGGTCCAAGTACTCAATCTACTGTTTGGTTTCAAACAGTACTCAAACTTGGTTACTATAAGAGCTTGTGTAGCGAACGCAGACGCGGTTTCGCGTCGTCCGCCTCAGTTTCGGCCCTTGTTTTGACTCGGGAGGCGTGTCCAAACGCCAGGTAACCACTATATAGTGAGGACGCTAGCATTAGTCGGCAGGAGAAGCACTTTAGCAGCATCTAGACCAGCAGCCTGTAAATACATTTAAGATTTGTTTCAGTTGTTGTGTATGGTTTGAGGACTTGTTTCCAGCTGTTTGTGTAAAGTTGTAGGACATTTAAACTTGCTTTCAGTTGTGTATAATACTAGAAGTTGTTTAGCCACTGTTTCCTTGGTTACTATAAGAGCTTGTGTAGCGAACGCAGACGCGGTTTCGCGTCGTCCGCCTCAGTTTCGGCCCTTGTTTTGACTCGGGAGGCGTGTCCAAACGCCAGGTAACCACTATATAGTGAGGACGCTAGCATTAGTCGGCAGGAGAAGCACTTTAGCAGCATCTAGACCAGCAGCCTGTAAGGACATTTAAGATTTGTTTCAGTTGTTGTGTATGGTTTGAGGACTTGTTTCCAGCTGTTTGTGTAAAGTTGTAGGACATTTAAACTTGCTTTCAGTTGTGTATAATACTAGAAGTTGTTTAGCCACTGTTTCCTTGGTTACTATAAGAGCTTGTGTAGCGAACGCAGACGCGGTTTCGCGTCGTCCGCCTCAGTTTCGACCCTTGTTTTGACTCTCGAGGCGTGTCCAGCTGAATTCAATCAGCTAGTGCTTTGGGGTTATATAAACAACTAGTTCACCGCGGCAGCGGTCGCGGCAGCCTCGTGTGAAGACCGCCTCGTGTGAAGACCGACGAGGGTAAAGACCATCGACTCTACCTGCGCGACTCCACCGAGCAAAGACACCGACAAAGCACTTGAGTACTTTACTTTATTGTTTTACTTTACACTTATTTTTTGTTGTCAGTGCACTTTTATTATGTGTTTTCTAATTCCTGTTGTTACTAACACTCGCAAAACACGGGAGGTACGCTGCAGGCGTAATCCTCACAACCTTCGTTCAATACATGTATCTACTATTTCACAACTCTCTCTCTCCGTGGGCCTCTGGAATTGTCAATCAGCTGTTAACAAGGCTGATTTTATTACCTCCATAGCTACATATTCTGACTATAATCTCATGGCTCTAACTGAGACCTGGTTGAGGCCGGAGGACACTGCTACACATGCTACTCTTTCTGCTAATTTCTCTTTTTCCCACACTCCTCGTCAGACAGGGAGAGGGGGTGGGACTGGACTACTAATTTCCAAAGAATGGAAATTTACTCTGATACCGTCCCTGCCAACAATCAGCTCCTTTGAATTCCATGCAGTCACCATTATCCACCCCTTCTACATAAATGTGGTTGTCATCTACCGCCCACCAGGTAAATTAGGTCACTTCCTAGATGAACTGGATGTTCTTCTCTCATCTTTTTCTAATTTTGCCACTCCCTTATTGGTGCTAGGTGACTTCAACATTTACGTTGACAAACCGCAAGCTGCAGACTTTCAGACTTTGCTTGCCTCTTTTGACCTAAAAAGAGCACCTACTTCTGCTACCCACAAATCAGGTAATCAGCTAGACCTTATTTACACACGACACTGCTTCACTGATCAAACAATAGTAACTCCACTACAAATATCTGATCATTTCCTTCTGTCTCTCAACATCCACATTACTCCTGAGCCGCCACACACTCCTACACTGGTTACCTTTCGCAGAAACCTACGGTCTCTCTCACCCAATAGACTATCCACCATTGTTTCAGACTCTCTTCCTCCATCTCGCAAACTCACTGCACTTGATTCGAACAGTGCCACTAATACACTCTGCTCCACACTAGCATCATGTCTAGACCGATTATGTCCTCTTGCATCCAGGCCAGCCCGTGCCAGTCCTCCTGCACCCTGGCTCTCGGATGCTCTCCGTGAGCATCGCTCAAAACTTCGGGCTGCGGAGAGAATTTGGCGGAAAACTAAAAATCCTGCACATCTCTTAACATACCAAACTCTTCTGTCCTCTTTCTCAGCTGAGGTTACTTCTGCAAAGCAGACGTATTACCGTCTGAAAATCAACAATGCCACTAATCCTCGCCTACTTTTTAAAACATTTTCCTCCCTCCTCTATCCTCCTCCTCCACCCGCATCCTCCACACTTACTACTGATGACTTTGCTACATTCTTCTGCACCAAAACTGCAGAAATCAGTGCTTAATTTGCTGCACCTACAACAAACACGCAAGATACAACACCAACACCACACACACTCACCTCTTTTTCTCAGCTCTCTGAGTCTGAGGTGTCCAAACTTGTGCTATCTAGCCATGCAACCACCTGTCCACTCGATCCCATTCCCTCTCATTTCTTGCAAGCCATCTCTCCTGCAGTCATACCAACACTGACTCACATAATTAACACATCTCTTGACTCTGGTTTATTCCCCACTACATTTAAGCAGGCTAGGGTAACCCCACTGCTAAAGAAACCCAACCTGGACCATACGCTACTTGAAAACTACAGACCAGTATCCCTGCTTCCATTCATGGCCAAGATTCTGGAGAAAGTAGTGTTCAATCAAGTTCTGGACTTTCTTACTCAAAACAATCTCATGGACAACAAGCAATCCGGCTTTAAGAAAGGCCACTCAACTGAGACTGCACTGCTCTCGGTCGTGGAGGATCTCAGACTGGCTAAAGCAGACTCTAAATCATCAGTCCTCATTTTGCTGGACTTGTCAGCTGCTTTTGACACTGTCAACCACCAGATCCTGCTGTCTTTGCTTGAGTCACTGGGCGTTGCGGGCACTGTTATACAATGGTTCAGATCTTACCTCTCTGACAGGTCATTCAGGGTGTCTTGGAGGGGAGAGGTGTCCAACCTACAGCATCTAAACACTGGGGTACCTCAAGGCTCTGTTCTTGGGCCACTTCTCTTCTCCATCTACACATCATCTCTAGGACCAGTCATCCAGAGACATGGATTCTCCTACCACTGCTATGCTGATGATACCCAGCTATACCTCTCTTTTCATCCTGATGATCCCTCGGTTCCAGTTCGTATCTCAGCCTGCCTGTTGGATATTTCACACTGGATGAAAGATCATCATCTTCAGCTGAACCTCGGAAAAACGGAAATGCTTGTAGTTTCTGCCAACCCGACTCTACACCATAACTTTTCAATCCAGATGGATGGGGCAACCATTACTGCATCCAAAATGGTGAAAAGCCTTGGAGTAACGATTGATGACCAACTAAACTTCTCTGACCACATTTCTAGAACTGCTCGATCGTGCAGATTTGCACTCTATAACATCAGAAAGATCCGACCCTTCTTATCTGAACATGCAGCTCAACTCCTTGTTCAAGCTCTTGTTCTCTCCAAACTGGATTACTGCAACTCTCTACTAGCTAGGCTTCCAGCTAACTCTATCAAGCCTCTTCAACTGCTCCAGAATGCAGCAGCACGAGTGGTCTTTAATGAACCTAAACGAGCACATGTCACTCCGCTGCTAGTCCGTTTGCACTGGCTGCCAGTTGCTGCTCGCATCAAATTCAAAACTCTGATGTTTGCCTACAAAGTGACTTCTGGCCTAGCACCTTCTTATCTGCACTCACTTCTGCAGATCTATGTGCCCTCCAGAAACTTGCGTTCTGTGAATGAACGTCGCCTCGTGGTTCCATCCCAAAGAGGGAAAAAATCACTTTCGCGAACGCTCACGCTCAATCTGCCCAGTTGGTGGAATGAACTCCCTAACTGCATCAGAACAGCAGAGTCACTCGCTATTTTCAAGAAACGACTAAAAACTCAACTATTTAGTCTCCACTTCACTTCCTAATCTGCAATTGCCTATTTGAATATCACACTAACTGTACAAAAAAAAAAAAAAAAAAACTACTAACACTTCCCTTCTTAGACTTTACAGACCTGAAACTTGCCTTTAGTACTTATTCATTGTTGCTCTTAGTTGTGTAAATTGCTTCCTTGTCCTCATTTGTAAGTCGCTTTGGATAAAAGCGTCTGCTAAATGACTAAATGTAAATGTAAATGTACTGTAGTACTTTTCTGCTTGATTTTTATTACCAAGTAAGGATTGTAAAGGTTGATCTATTTGTGTAGTTTCTAGTGTTTTCCATTTAGACTCATAGCTTTGTATACACCAACATAGTAAAGGTTTTAATTGTGCAGCAAAAAAATAGTCCTGAAGACATGGAAGGGCTCTTCCATCATTTTCTTTTCTCAATTGCAGTGTCTTGAACTTTATCCTAGGTCTTCTACTATTCCAGATAAACCTTGAGATCATCCTATCCCATTCATTAAATTGTTTTTGAGGTATTTCCAGAGGCAATGATTGAAAAAGATAAAGTAACCGTGGAACCACGTTCATTTTAATTGCTTCTATCCGGCTGCTCATGTCTAATGGTAGGAGAGTCCATTTTGCAATATCAGATTTTATCTCTTTATAAATGGGGCCGTAGTTACTGTCAAAAAGTGTTGACAAGTCTTTTGTTAAGTTTATTCCCAAATATTTTAGTGAAATAGAATTCCATTTAAAATTATATTGTTTTTTCATTTCTAAATTTGGTCTAAAATTGTAAGTAAGAGTTTGCGTTTTTTTAATATTTATCTTATATCCAGAATAGAAGTTAATTGTGTTTAGGAGGGACATTAATTTAGGAATACTAGATTTAGGATTTGCCAAAAACAGGAGAACATCGTCTGCATACATACAGATCTTATGTTCCTCTTTTTTAATTACGATCCCTTTTATTTCTGGCTCTTCTCTTATTGCTTGGGCCAGGGGTTCGATAAACAATGCAAATAAAGTAGGACTTAAAGGGCAGCCCTGGCGTGTCCCTCTTTCCAAGTAAATAGTTTTGGACAGATGGCCATTAATTTTTATTTTAGCTTTTGGTGATAGATATAGCCCTTTAATGCATTCAATAAATTTATTGTTAAAGCCAAATCTTGCCAGAACCTGATACAAGTAATCCCATCCAACAGAATCAAATGCTTTTTCAGCATCTAGGCTAAACAACATTTTACTTATATTTTCTGTTGTAATATGACTCATTATTTGTAATGTTCTCCTTAAGTTATCCTGCGTCTGTCTGTTTTGTATAAAACCAGTTTGGTCTAAATCTACTAATTCAGAAATGACAACCTCCAGTCTCTTTGATAATATAGAAGCAAATAGCTTGTAGTCCACATTTAAGACAGAAATTGGTCTGTATGAGCTACATTCATTCTTATCCTTTCCCTGCTTTGGAATAATTGAAATCACAGCTTCCTGCCAAGATTGTGGAATTTCTCCACCTCTTAGTACATAATTAAAGCATTTGAGGAGCATGGGTGTTATTTGAGGTTTGAATGTTTTAAACATCTCTGATGGATATCCATCAGTTCCTGGTGTTTTATTTGCTTTCAGTTTTGATATAGCACTATCCAATTCTTCTATAGTTATTTCAGTTAACAATGCTTTATTCTGTTGTTCCCCTATTGACGGTAGGTCTAGTGAATCCAAAAAACTCTTTATAATCCCAGTTTCTGCTCTAGTTGGTTGGGTGTATAAGTCTTTGTAATATAGTTCAAAAGATTTCTGAATGTCTTTTAACTCAGTACACACCTTTTGAGTTTTAGGATTCCTTATTTTATAGATTGTGTTTTTAGACTGTTGTTTTCGTATCCTCCAGGATAATAATTTCATTGCTTTAGGTCCTATCTCATAATATCTTTGTTTAGCGAATTTACATTGTTTTTCTATTTCTTCATCATATATTTTATTTAGGTCTTGTTTAATTTTATTTAATCTTATCAATATTTGTGGGTCTTTTTGTTTAATATGTTTTGTTTCCAGATTTTTTATTTCCTTTTGGAGGTTTAATAATTTTTTCTGTTTTTCTCTTTTACGATAAGCAGTGAGGGAAATAATTTTACCACGAATTACTGCCTTCGCAGCATCCCATAAGGTACTCGGAGACACTTCTCCATTGTCATTGCTTTGGATATATAGATCAAACTCAGTCTGAATTTGTTTCTGTATAGTTTTATCATTCAAAATTGCTGTGTTAAGTCTCCAGAGTGTCTCTTTTTGCTGGTTATCTAAATATAAGGTTAGATATACCCCGGAGTGGTCAGAAATATCTCTAATCCCTATACTACAGTTTTCAATTCTATGTCTATCTGAATTATTCATGAATAAATAATCAATTCTTGAGTACATTGCATGACATGTTGAATAGAAGGTAAACTGTTTTTCCTTAGGGTGAAACTCTCTCCATATATCGAACATGCCAAGTTCTTTAAGCAGTCTTTGTATCATTTTAGCATTTGAGGTTTTCTTTCTGTTGGGACCAGTTGCATCAAGTCTGGGTTCAATGTGAACATTTAGGTCCCCACCTACTATCAAAGTACCGTGTGACTCTGTGACTATCAAATTAAATATTTTCTTAAAGAATGTTTTGGTACTTCCTGGTGGAGCATACACATTAAATAATGTAATTTCTTTATTATCTAATTTCCCCCTAACTAAAATATATCTACCCTCTTTATCTTTAATTTCTGATATAAGTTCAAAGTTCACTGAATTAGGAATCAGAATAGCTACCCCCCTCTTACGTCCTGATTTATGCGATGAATAGAAAGTATTTTGAAAGCCAAATCTCTTTAATTTCTCGTGTTCCTGAGGTGATAGGTGTGTCTCCTGCCAATTAATTATTTGTATTTTTTCTTGTTTCATTTTCGCAATTATCTTACTTCTTTTAATTGGACTATGTATGCCATTGACATTCAACGTGACTAATTTATATTCCTGACCACGCATATATATTCATTTTAAACCGCTCACTTTTATAAAACATTTCCAACAACAACCTAACAAACAAAGTATGAACATTAATAACAAGATGAGAAAAAAGGGCTTCCAAGTCCCAGGTTATAGTTATAACCTTCTAGTTGAGAGAATGTCCCTGTGACCGTCAAGGGCCTCTCTTTGGTGCAAAAGAAAAGTTTATCAGAAAAATCTGCTCTTGCTTAATTGGTTTCTCTATTCATCCTTGGTAGGCTCAATTAGATAATCAAACTTAAACGAAAATATAGGAGATAAAATAACTGCTCCATCGATTGCTTATTTTTTAATCAAAATATGTTATTGTATTAATATGTTATTATAGGGAGTAACGCGTCATATGCCTTAATAAGCATTCAGCTCCTCAGTGTTCAGTTAAAGGCTTAGTAATAGTATCGTCCAAATGTCTTTTATGCAGTCACTTACGTTATTTCTCGGTGAGAATAATATATTCACTTTTCAGACGATTCATGTGCGACGCGATGAAAGTTCTGCAACTTCTCCCTAATCCGTTCTTGGTCCACTGATTTGCGATGACGTTTTGTGCTTGCTCTTTCCCAGGTAGCGTTAGGGAGATTTCGGCGTTTCGGTTCTTCGGGGTCTTGTTCCACATTTCCCACAGAAAATCCTCTTTTCTTCAAATCTTTTGCAGCTTCTGCCGCGCTCTCGTAGATCTGGGTGCCATCTCCAAAGAAAACTTTCAGTTTGGCCGGGTGTGGAGTTTGGAACCGAATCCCTTTGATTTTGAGCTCTTTTAATATCCCCGCGTATGCCTTTCTTTTCTTTAATATCTCCGGAGGATAATCGTGGTCAAAATAAATCCTCTTTCCTTCAAGTCGGACTTCTTTCTTTTTCCATGCAGTGTGTAGCACCTGTTCTTTTACTCTGTGTTGTAGAAAGCAAATTACCAGTGATCTCGGCGGTGCATCGCGGGGGGGCTTCGGGGCAAGTGCTCTGTGGCATCGCTGTATACCGATTTCCAAGTCTGTTAGTGGCAGGTCGAGCTCCGTTTTAATAAGTCTCGTTACGAACTCCATCAGGTTGCTTCCCTCGAATCCCTCCGGGATTCCATAGATACGGAGGTTATTGCGCCTCGAGCGAGCTTCTAAGTCGGTTAACTTTGTTTGCAACTCTTTCTGACTCTCTAACATTCTAAAGAGAGCGTCACCAGCCGCCGCGTCCCATTCCTCAATATCAGTTATACGTTCTTCTGCTTCAGTCACTCTGGAGTTGGCGGCTTGTAGATCGTCTGAGAGATTTTTAAGTTTCTGATTAATTTCCCCCCTAAATTCGATCAGCTCCTTACGCATATCTTCCCGAAGAGAGAGTCGAAAGTCATCCATATAATTTTTAAGATCCGCTCTGAATGCTCGGATGTCATCTCTAATAGCACTAATATCCGAGTTAGTTGCTTCCACGTTGGCCTTTCCAGCACCGCCATTATTTTCGCGGCTCTCTTCACCGCCGTCAGTATCATCGGTTATTTCTCCTTTTTCCCGCTTCGAGCCTACCTTGTTTTTACCCCTTTTGTGCTTCTCCCCTTCCATGTTAATTTTCAGTTTGTCTTCGTTTTCTTGCGTGAATCTTCTAGGGGATTTTAAATCAACCGATTAAGAGAGGTTCTTTCACACAGCCATCAGCTTCGCCGCCACACCGGAAGTCACTTTATAAATAATATTCTAAACCTTCTCTGGTGTTTATTGTTTTTAGAAAATATCTAAAATCTTTTAAAAGAAAATATCTTGTAAAATAAAAGTTTGATTTGGCTTTAACGGTTTTATTTATGTATAGGCCTACCTAAACGGTTATAGCTTGCTTTTGCTTGTTTTATATTGGTTTATTTATTCATGCGATTTTATTATATCCGATAATGTAATTCTTTAAATTATATTTCAATGTGGCTTAGGCTTATCAAGATATGACACTTGTTTTGAGTCTACAAAAGGTAATTTGTAAAGTTTTATGTCTTTCTGTTGTATTCATATGGTGTATTATCTGCAAAATAAATAACAAAAAGAAAGAAGTCGCTAGCAGCATCAACAGAGCTGTGAAGAGAGCGCTCTTTTGCTCTTTTGCTCGGTCTCTCACACACAACCTTTATGTCTGCTGTGTCTTTAATATGGTGTTGAAACATCAAGGGGGACGCAGCAAAATCACTTATAAATTAAAATTGTATTATTCTATGCAACAGCCTTACATTTAAAACGGAAAAATAAGGGCGATTATAATCAAAAAGACCTCAGCCTATAAGTCTAGATGTTTTCTTTTCCTTTTTTATTTATTTGTTTATTTGTTTGGCGCATGTGTGCGATAGGAAAACTAGTGTAATTACGGCAAGCCATCTTTCCCAGACTCGGGGCAAATTCCTTTCACTCCGTCCCGAAGCCCCAGCTGGCCCTCCTGCCATCCACTGCGTAAAACATATGCTGGATAAGTTGACGGTTCATTCCGCTGTGGCGATCACAGACTAATAAAGGGACTAAACCGAAAAGAAAATGAATGAAGATTGAATGAATAAATTAATAATAATAAAATAAAAATAAGGTAATAATAAACACAAATGCCGCGTAAGCGGCCTTTTTTTTTTTTTAGAGAGATGGTACATTTGAATTGCCTCTTCCCACTTCCCCCACCTCGAAATTGAAAGTTGCAAAGAGAACTATAGCTCATTTACACCTTGATGCCTTAGCCTCAATAGCAAAGATCATAGCCCATTTACACATCAACACAGTGCAAGTTTAGCGGAAGAATGTCAAATCAGAATCACGCAGATGAAGCACACCAGCTACTACTATGAAACTATTAAAATTGTTTTGTCATAAATTTGCTTATTTGCAGCAGCTTTTTTTCGCGCAACAGAAATGCGGCGTTGGGAAGCAGTCAATGAATAAAAACAGGGTCAATAGTGAAATCGGCTTTCCATTGTATCCCTATTACCTATTTCAGTGCATTGAAGGCCTTTTATGGTGTCATCTCGATAGAATAGCCTAAGTTATAAATAATTTAAAGAACAAAGTTATAACAACTCACATTACATAAATAAACAATTAAAAATATGTTTGTTGTCTATTTAATTGCCCTCGTGATGATGGTGTGCTTTATCATTATGTGCGTTTTACTTATAACTAACCTGATTCAAATGATGGATCTGCGACAGAGAAACTAGGGGGTTTGGGGGAACATGCATCACTATATCCTTTTTTTCCCCAAACTGTGCATAGTTCAGCTGCAAGTTACTGTACGTCTTTTTTTTAGAAAAGCACCCCATGTCCGCTAGCGCCTCTTTCTCTGGGCAAAAATGAGTTGATTTTTAAAATAATAAATATATAGTTTAATTAAATTTTCAGCAAAAGAGACATTTATTTCATATTTCACTATGCATTTCATCTGATCTTTATAGCTTAATTAAACACATATTGTCAAAACCCACACATAGGCCTATTGTATGAAAATGAAAAGGGCATTTTTTGTTATTATTACACTACTATTTGTTATTTGTTGCCTAGGCTATTTTCACATTTGAGGTGCTTTATTGGCATGACAAGTAACTGTACATTCGTTTTGCCAAAGCAGTGCGCATTTCACAAACAAGACAGTGCAAAAAGGGCAGTAGTGCAAACAAATATGAAAATAACATATAATAAAAAAATGATTAATAAAAATAAAAATATAATAATAAAAATAAAAATAGATTTTTGATAACATTAAACAGGATAAAGGTAATAATAGTAGCCTATTATCAAAAGTAAGTCCACATAAAGAGTTCCAGTATTTGTGTGTTGGAGACA
Source organism: Danio rerio (assembly GCF_052040795.2). NCBI lineage: Eukaryota > Metazoa > Chordata > Actinopteri > Cypriniformes > Danionidae > Danio > Danio rerio. The sequence continues at coordinate 35,251,326 of NC_141038.1, forward strand.
GGAGCGGGTATTGTTGGGTGAACACACAGCAGCACACACACTCCCCCAGTAAGATGAGTTCTGTTCGACAGGGACTCAAAGTTGTTTTGTATGTGTTGGATTATCGGGTAGAATTTCTCCCGGATCTCGGAGTTTTTAGTGCACTCAGGATATGCAGCTCCGTCTCAATCAGCTGCTGAGGGCACAGCCGCTTCTCCACCGGCAGCCATTTTTTTTTGTGCCGGCCCATCTTTACGGCTAGCTGATGTCCGCTGCCCGCTTCTAACATGTTAGAAAATACTGCAAATCAAGCTGTCGGTATCTCCCCGCGGTTGAAATTGTTCGTTATTCGGGAAAAAAGAAGAATAAATATCAGCGCGCAGTAGTTGCTTTCTAGATTATTTAGGCCTATATTCAGCTGTTTTAATCTTGCAATTCTGATAATTAGAGATAATGTCTGTTTTTATCAACTTGTCTGTCATTTATTTCTCATTTGCTACTTATTTTATTAATTTGTTGATGTTAATACACTACATAGTCTTGTATATGCATATCTAAAATCCTTTGGCATTCAAATTTGCTTTGAACTTGAAAGAGAGAAAGAATCGGATTTTACCTGTCAGAGCACATTGCATATGCTTTTTTTGAAATAACATTTATTTAACAAATATTTTAGCACATCAAAAGTAATTAAATTACCTGTCTTTTGATTAAAACCTTTATGCAAAAAGATCAGAAAAAAGGCAATATGCGACACATGACATGCATCGCTCTCATGCCACGTTTTGAGGATAAATTCGCTTTTAGGTGCTGCTTGGAATAAAATAAAACTATTAAAAAGCACATTAAAGACTACTCTTAAAATAAACATTCATAAAGGAGTATCTTATGAAAAAACACCAATTGACGGGCTCTGCTTTCGGTTTTAAAAGAATCAAGCAGCTTTAAAAATATAATTTGCTGAAGAGAAATGACAGGGAAAAAAAGATTGAACATATCGGGACTGTCAAAAGAACATTCCTCTTTGATATATTCTTTCGACTCCGACACATCAGCTAAGATTATGAACGACGAAGTGTCTCTCCTGCTTCAGTGGCGTGTCCAGCTGGTTATAAACGAGGAGGCGGAGAGAATGCGCTGCTTAGTTTCGGCTCGATATATTTAAATAAAAACTAACAACGAGCTGCTTATAACGCTCAAAAAGTTAAACTCAAATGCACAACCCTTGTTGGTTGCACCTGCGGATGCACAATGAACCTAACGCGCCATAATTTTAATTCTATATTCGTGAAGAATGAGCCAACCGCATATGCTTAGTCCTGTTGGTCGGGACTCTGCTTTATAACTTATTAGTTTATTACAATAATCACACTTAGCTTTGCCATTGTTCTTCACCACATAGCCACTCAACACATCTTGCGGTCCATCTTTAATGTTTAGATTATTGAAGGTGCTATTGACGTTTTGAGAAAAAAATTAATAGTACTGAAACTAAATTATTAAAAATAAACTTGCGGGACTTCATTTATGTCCTGCGGCAACATTATTTTTATTACACTTTAAGGGATCTGCTTGAGGTAGGTCACGTTTATCAATGGTAAGTTTTAGCCTAAGTTTACATCAATAACATAATGTGCATTGTCCTTTACCATACAAAAAAAAAAAAAAAAACATTATTATACACCAGTTGCCTGTAGCCTATAAAAAGGCCGCAAATATTTTTTTAAATGCATTAAAAGGCAAGCACATATCTTAGCCTTAGTTTGTTCACACTCTGCCTGTATTAACATAAATGCTGTATTTTAATATAGCCAATTTTGATTAATTAGCTTTAACTGACAGCCTTTTCTTCTTTTTCCGCGGTTATGCGGCATTATATTTCACATGCATATGCAAGGTGACTGAATATGAAATTAAAATACAAAACATACTGAGCCATTAAGTAAAAAAACAAAACAAAACAACAGTTATACTTTAAAGCAGAACATTGGCGTTTTTTTTTTTTAACTTTTGTTTTTTATTCGTAGAACATTGACGTTTTGAAACAAAAAAAAACGGAACTGAAACTAAATTATTAAAAATAAACCTGCCAGACTTAATTTATGTCTTATTTTCATTTTTCATTTATTTTCATTATTCGTTTATTATTATGTACTATAATTGAAACATAAAATGAGATCGTAAATATAATCAACAACGAAAATGTAAATAAAAACGTAAATTAAAAATATAAATGAACATGTCTAGTCTTAGTTCTATCAAAATAGCAAACACTACATCTCTCTATATTTAGACTAAAAGACTGCTTTATTTATTTATTTATTTATTTAAGACTAATTATTTGTACTGAATGTTTGTGCTTTCATTTTAGTTGTCTTTCATTTCTTCAATTCTATTTTCCAAAACGAATCCTCTTTGCACTTAATAAGTTTACAATAAACCAGGTAAAAAAAAATTAAATGTAAGTTGAGGTGATCGCAAGTTCACAACTGTGAGGTGATGTGCTCTACCGGCAGGATAATCTATATTATTTTGCTGTTTTTCATATGCGCACGTTTAAGATTTGAGATTATAACATTGCCATGATAGTCAAAGAAATCAAAACATTATTTTCACCCCAACGCAATTTAATCGGGCACTGAAGGCTAATAACTTAATTCTTATATTTGCTTTTTGACTTCTCACCATGTATCTTTTCTACAGCATAGTATAGTGTAAGTGCATGTCTATTACCAGAAAAACTAAATTAAAATTATATTTTAATTGAACACATCACATACAGTAAACTACGCCTACAGAACAGTCTGTTTAGCATTGTGAAAAGGCAAAGCTGAATATCTGTGGTTAAAGTGCCACCCAGCGGTCAAATGCTGCTGGCGCATCAAGTACCGCCGTCGCCGCGGCATGAATGGCGGCACAAGGAACACATTGAAGTAGTAACATCTGTAGGTGTTTTGGTCTCCAATTGTTTTATTTGCCATGCTAAAAGTTTACCTGATTTATCTCACTGTTCGAAAAAAGATTGCTTTAGTCTCAAAAGACTGGAGGCAGCTCTAAAAGCAGAAAGCTTGTTGTATTCAGCCCTCAAAATCATTAACTCCTTTTGAATTTGTGGATCATTCTTCTCATAGGCTTTTCCTTGAAGAGTTTTTATTTTATGTTCTAATTGTATTCTCTTTTCTTTTGTCTTTTTTGATTTTGAACCTACATAACTAATAATATGTCCTCTGAGGAAAGCTTTAAAAGCTTCCCACTTTATGCATGCAGATGTTTGTGTAGTATTAATTTAAAAAAAATCTTCAATCTGCTTTTCTATATATGTCACAAAGTTTTCATCTTGTAACCATTTATGCTGAAAATGCCATCTAGTTGGGTCTTTTGTCAATTTTCTATCCACATATTCTATACAACATGGGGCGTGGTCTGAAATCACAATATTATCGTAGAAGCTGTTGTGAATTTTGGCCCGTAATTCTGATGAAATTAAAAAATAATCGATTTGAGAATATGTCTTAAAAACATTTGAGTAACAAGAATATGATTTTGTTTGTGGTTTTAGTTCTCTCCAAATATCCAGCAAATTTAATTCATTAATTAAATTAATAATTTCTGCTCTACATTTTTTATGTGTCTCGTCCAGTCCAGTGGATCTGTCCAGACATGGATTTAGTGTACAATTAAAATCTCCAGCTATAATATATAATCCTGGTAATGTTGATAGTGTAAAAAATAAATCTACATAATATTTAGGATCATCTGTTTGGGACCATATACATTTACCAGGTTTAAACATTCTGATAGTAGAGACCCTTGAACTATTAGATATCTCCCAAACTTATCTTTAAGTATTTGTTTTACTTGAAATGGTACTGTATTATGAATAAGGGTCACCACTCCTCTAGCCTGGGATGAAAATGATGCTGAGAACACACTACCCTGCCATCTCCTCCTTATTTTGATTATGTCATTTTCTAGTAGGTGTGTTTCCTGTAGAAACACTATTTTAGAGTCCATATCTTTTAGTTTATTCATGACTTGTTTGACTTTTTTAAGTTGTTGCAGGCCTCTGCAGTTCCAGGAAACAAAATTAAGGGATACTCCTTGAGACATTTTTTACAAATGAAAAAAATAGATTACCTTGTATTATGAAAATAAGATTACAGAGAAGCAAGACAAACTTGGATGTACGAACCCACATCCAGCACACTGAACAACATGAACTACCCCTTTCCCACTTCTGTGGGATCTCCCCTAGAAACATCCTGATTCCCAGTATAGTTAAACACTGCTCCACACTAGTGTGGATCAGTCAAACCACTCTATGTTATCCCTTTTACTGAACCCTCACTGCCGCTACTTATTTTAACAATTTACACCCGTCTGCAACCAGTATACTGTAGTCTATCCGTTTCACACATATTTCCTTTTTTGTCTCATTATCTAGTAATTTATTTTTTATATATATAACTTAACCTGATAGAGGCTTCAGATATTACAATGTATTTTGATTACCTGCTAAAAGGTTTCAGATGTCAGTGCACTTTCGATTGTTTCATTCTCAAATATTCCAACCTCTTTTTTTTAACTGGTGTTAGTGTCCTCCTTAATTTTGTTGATTAATTCTTGTGCTTCGTCTGCCGTTTGAAAAGTACGAGTTTGTTCTTTGTATGTTACCAGCAGCCTGGCTGGGTTAATCATTCCGTGTCGAATCCCCAAGCTGCGCAGTTCCTGACGTATTGGGTCAAATTGCTTCCGTCGTTGGTGTATTCCAGTTGCCAAGTCAGCAAAAAACCTTATTTGCTGGTTCTTGTACCGAATATCTTGTTTGGCCCGTGCAGCTGTGATGACTGCCTGCTTATCCTTGTAGTTAAGGAACCGCATTATCAGCGTTCGCGGCGGCGCATTTGGGTCCCTCATTGGTCCGATTCGGTGTGCCCTTTCGATGATACATGAGGACTGCAAAGCGATACCATTCAGTAATTCTGGAATCCACTTATCCAAAAAGGAACAGGGGTCTCGTCCCTTGGCGCCTTCCGGGAGGCCCACCAATCTCAAATTGTTTAAACGCGATCTGGTTTCTAAGTCCACAAGTTTATCTTCCAATGTTTTGTTCTTTGACTCAAGTCTGTTTACTTTGGTTTGCAGGTGGGCAACGTCATCCTCTACGTTTGAAATCCGCAATTCCGCCTGCGACACTCGTTCACCACAATCATTTATCTCCTTTCTCATACTTTCAATCGCCGTCAAAATTCCATCAAATCTTGACGAAAAGTCCGTCTTTAGGGAGTTTATAGCAGCCAGTATGTCGTCTGCTTTCGCTCCTTCAACTGTGCCCTCTCCGTTAGGCTCATCCGCCGCGGCTTCTTCGTTACCCTTCTGTGTTTCACCACAGACACGGTAATCTGTTAGTTTCGGCTGTCTCGACGATTTAGTATTTTCTTTACTTAACTTGGCAGACTTCGACATTGTAGCGTTTACCTCAACCTTATTCTAATACGTTTTGTTGCTTATACGGATGTTTTTAGTAAAAAGTTGTAATAATTAGGACAGAGCAGCGTGAGGCACGTCTTCTCAGGTGGCCGCCATAACCGGAAGTCAAACAGAGAGTTTTTAATTTTTGTAATTTTATAACTGTTTGAAATAAAACTAACAAATAACACCCTGCCGTTTTCTAACTATCAGTGTATTTCTTTCTGACATTGTTATTTTTTTTATTACAAAACAGTAAATAACTGAGCATTTCTGCCTTAAATTACCATATTGGTCAAAATGACTGCATGCATGTCTGATAGTTTTTGCTGTGACTTTAAATGTGTGTGCATTTTCTTGCCTAGCAACTTCCTGCTAACATAAACAAAACTTTCTGATGGCAAAAACATCAATTTACTTCAGATATCTTACAAAACAGCATATTCTATAGCTCCTGTTTGAAAGTGAAAATGAAAGCCAAGACCTTTGCATGTTCTAGTATCTTAACTACATATTTATAGGCTGTATTACCAAAAAATATATATTTTTAGGGTAATGGTGTCATTAAATATGATGCCAGACATTCAAAGCTGAATTTTAATATCTCAACAATAGCTTTGAATGTAAATATGTTGTGACAAAATGGCGTTTTATATGAGAACGGTCAGAATGAGCAGTATGGTAATTCTAACTAGTTACAGAATTCTAGTTCCACTGTTAATATAGTCTACTCTCATGTCTGTGCTAACGCCATATATATGACAGTTTGTCAGCCATCATTGAATGCTAGGGTTGGGCATCTTAGCTATAATGCCGATCCGATACGCATCTCGATACAAAGAATACGATCCGATATATTAGCGATACATTTGTGACATATTGCGATGCAACACGATACGATTTACACCCATATCACGATACAATGTGATAATTCAGCACTAACTTATTAGATCAAGTTTATGAGATTATGTGAAAGAGGATGCTGTGCCATTGAATGAGTTTGATTGATTATTTATTAACCAAGCAAAACCAAGACTTTTTTTTACAAACTGGCTTTTCTCTCAGAGCCAGAGTGTCAGTTTACAGTAGAGGGCCATTTTAGAACATATAGCACATATTATTTAAGTATTTTCAAGATAAACAGAATGTATAAGTGCAATATATATTAAAATATATAAATTTGCACTCTTTCAACATAAAGATTTAGCATTGCACAACAAGAATTGTGATTTAACTTTTCAACTATGAAAACAAGTTTTACAAAGATATATTTTGCCACTGAATATTCAAAACTTAAGGTCGTGAACTAGCAGTGTTATGCTGCTTTGAAACATCACTGTCACTGTAAACAACAGGCTAATAAAAATATAACAAACCAGCAATCTTCTTGCTGTGAGGTGGTCAAACTACCCACTGTGCCACAGTGACACCCATTATTTTTATCATTATTATTATTAATATTATTATTATTATTATTAAATAAAAATTAACAGAAGGAGGTGTTCAAAACCTTCGTTCTCCGTGACACTAGGCTGAATATCTTTGCAGATGAACAGGGCCGGCACGTCCATAGAGGCGACCTAGGCGGCCGCCTAGGGCGGCAGTATAGAGAGGGCGGCGTCCGCAACACCCGCATCCTCAGTTAGGTCCGCGACACCTCCATCAGCGCCCGCTTGTCCTCAGTTATATCTGCGCATAGGGTGGCAGAATAGAGGTCCGCGACACCCGCGTCCTCAGTTATATCCACGCATAGGGCGGAAGAATAGAGGTCCGCGACACCCGCGCGTCCTCAGTTATATCCGAGCATAGGGCGGCAGAATAGAGATCCGCGATACCGGCGCGTCCTCAGTTATATCCGCGCATAGGGCGAAAGAATAGAGGTCCACTGGAAGATGGAGCTTTCACAACAACACCGTGGCGCCGCTTCAAGTGAGATTTCAGATTAGTCGTACTGCCCGCGTATTTTACAGATGCGCGGCACACTTTTGCAAATTGCATCTGTCCTGTCATGTCGTCCATCCTTAAATCTATAATGTTGCCATACTTTAGATTCAAAACTCAATGGGGAATAAAATGTTTGTTTTGCTTCTCGCGCTTTCTGAGGGCGCACCACTAGCTTCATCTGCACACCTGATACACTGAGTTGTAGTGTAAGTGTACACATCCGCAAATCCGTTAGGCTTACTTTATGTAAAAATATAAGCTTTATCTTGGAAAAACCGATACATCTCGCAAAAACCGATGCATCTCGATTTGCTTCCAAAATTTCATTCATCCTCTGCTACTCAACCGATGCACTCGCATCGTGCACGCGCATGACCGCGTATCGATACATATCGATTAATCTTCCCATCCCTATTGAATGCATGTCTGCCATCAACATAGCTAGTGCAGTGGGGCTGAAAACAAATTCTCATTTGTCTATCTATTGACTCTTTTTAAAGATATCCTATCTGTAGTGGCAGGCTTGCACAAATACCCACAATAAAAGACAATTGAACTTTCACAAACTTTGGCATACAAAGATGCAGTTTGTGACACCTGAAAAAATGAAACGTGTTGATTGTTGATTGAAACCTGTCCAGTGCTGCAGATTTGTATGCCAGAGTAAAGGCATTGTGTGAGGTTCATCATATTGTAGTTGAGACAGAAATCAGTCATCCAAGTTGCACTTACTGTACCTGTTAGTAGCTGTACATGTTAGAGGTCTTTCAGAGCTCTTTGTCGCCTCCACACCTGGCTAAGGAGAACAATGGGTCAGCGTAGGCTCTATCAGCTAGCAGTCATGGCAATTGAGAAAGATGTTGTAGAGCAGGGGTACTCAATAGGCTGACTCCGGTCCATACCTGGACCCAGAAACGAAAAAATCTGGACCGACGACAAAACCAGCATGGTAATTTAATAATATAGTCCAAATGAGTTTTCAATGGAGTGCGCAATTGTGATTCCGCAATATATCTTTGAGGATTCTACTCCGTTTGGCTCAGGCTGCTTCATCTATGTCCAATCACAGCAGTTGTAACAGCCAGCATTGCTATAGCAACATGACAACTACGTCACTCGCTCGCTCACGTGCTTGCTATCTTCCGCACTCCAGGCTGTCAGTTTCATCTAACGTCGCAGGCGAACAGCAGTTCTCATCATTTTCAAACAGTGTGAATATCGCTAACTTACTTTTTTGCAGACTGAATGGGAAAATGGCGTGCTCAAAACTTGAAAAGAATCGTGAAGTTGATTTTGAAAACCGTGAGTTTAAGACTGAGTGGACAGATAAATATGCATCTGTGCTTCCAGCGGGAAGCCAAAAACCAATGTGTTAAATCTGCAACGAGACAGTAGCAATCAAGTGGGAACGTAAAACACCATTATGAATCCAAGCACACACATTTTGAACAAAATTACCCTCAGAACACAGAGGTAAGAACCACAAAAATAAACCAGTTGAAATCATCATATGAAGCTACAAGCAGTGTAATACTTAGATCAGCCACACAACAGTAGCGGACGACAGAAGCCTCACTAAAAGTAGCATGGGTCCAGGGAAAACAAAAGAAGCCCTTCTCTGATGCTGAAATATTGAAGGAGTGTATGTATAAAGTGGTGACTGCTCTGTTTGAAGGGACTCAAAAAGATGAAATTTTCCAGAAAATAACACAAATACATGCAGAGCATCCTCTGCTCTGCAACATCGCTTGTTGCGCTCATTTCTAATATAACTAAATGCAACGTTTGATGATTTGATTCTTCACAACAATGTCCGGTGGCTTAGTGAAGACAAGGTGCTGGAGCGGTTTTGGGCACTGCGGAAAGAGCTGGAGACATTTCTGTTGGATCAAAAGAGTGCAAAAGCCAAACCATTTGTGGATTTCATGAAGAATGAAGAAGAAATGGAAGTTGTTGCTTTTCTAACTGACATTACTTCCCATCTCAATGACCTTAATATGAAGCTGCAGGGCAAAAACAACACCATGTGTGACCTGCTGTGAATCTGCCTTTTCAACCATGAACATGGTAAAAAACTCATTCCGCAGCACACTCACCAATGAACACCTACATCAGTGCCTCCGCCTGGCCCTCACACCTTTTATGCTCAAGTTTAAACAACTGGTGGCACAAAGAAGGTGTCACCTTTCACACTAAAAGTTCTATTATGTTATTTTTTGTGTATAGTTGGAAAGTTTTGGGCATTGCCTTTTTTGTTGGAGTTCTCTATTTGGAATTTGAGCGTTACTTCTCCGGACCTTGGACTGAATGAAAATTTGGTAAGTGAACTTTTCAAATTTATATTTGAGTACCCCTGTTGTAGAGCAATTGGACCATGATAAAGTAATCAACAGATTTGCTACTCTTAAGGAGAGAAGACACAGGCTGATGGTACCCATGCAAAATCAGTAACTGGAATAAAAAGGAAATGCTTTGTCCCTTTACACAGGCTGCTTCAGTTCCCCTTCGGATGGGGAACTTCAATGCTATAAGTGGATTTAATCCACGAATGGGGATTTCGTTTTAGAAAGCCAATTGTCTGAAAGAGTATATAACGGGCCAATAAAATGTCAAATGAGTTGGCAGCGTAAGCTTGCGCACGTTTGCCTTATTGCAATTAGCTCCGCATATAAGCACTGGGAAAGCAAGGAAACGCTATTCTTTTCGCTTCAGAGACTGTTACCGCCTTCTTAGAGCAGTGGTTCCCAACCTTTTTCTTTGGGGCCCCCCCCATGAACATATACAAACATTGGAGCCCCCCACCATATAAATACACACGCATGCACACACATATGTACTGTGTATATATATATATATATATATATATATATATATATATATATATATATATATATATATATATATATGTGTGTGTGTCTGTGTTTGTGTAATATTAATATATAGTAATATGTATAGAAAATATTAATTAATCAGTTTTAACTTGTCTTGGCCTTCAATAAATCCAAAATCTAGGTAGGCTTTGTCATACTGTCAAATCTTTTTCTTCGCCTCTGAAGAATCACTGCATTTACGTTTGTCTGCCCTTTTTGTTTTGATTTTGCCTTTACGACACGTTGACAAGCAGATTGCGCGAGTGAGCAAAATGTAAATAATTATTTTTTTTTGTACAATATATTTATTACTTTTTTCAATTTGCATATCACAACAGATTACACAATTACAGAACAATAATCATGAAGGCACAGCAAACTTTTTACCCCCCATTCTCCCTCCCAACAACCCATTCCCTTAAAAATAAATAAATAAACAATAATAAGTAAATAAGTAAAATAAAAATAAATAAACAATTAAAAAAATATATAATAAGAAGGGGGAAGAGAAAAAAAAAAAAAAAAAGAGGGGATATGTTTAAATCAGGTAGTCTGTTTAGACCATGATACTTCCCATATTCCTAAGCCTGTTCTATTTGTAGTAGACTGTCCACATTTACATTGTACTTTAGAAAGTTATTAAAAGGTCTCCAGGTATCTTCAAACACATTTTGTTTCTTTTTGATAATATACGTGATCTTTTCCATTGACATATGAGATGCCATTTCTTTAATCCACTTTCCTATTCTAGGTTCATTTATATTTTTCCAATTAAGAGCAATAATACGTTTAGCTTGTAAAATACACATGTTTATGAATCTGACCTCTTTGCTTTGTAAGAGAGGGCTGACAGGAAATATACCCAGGATAAAAATCTTAGGATCCAACGGTAATTTCTTTAATAAAATTTGGTCAATTATTTCAATAAGATCTTGCCAAAAGGGTTTCACTTTCACACATTCCCAAATACAGTGATAAAGTGTTCCTCTTACCTCATTGTACTTTATACAGGTATCTGGAATATTATCATTAAACTTGTGCAATATAGCAGGAGTTATGTATGTTCGCATTAACCATTTGTACTGTACGAGTTTCAGGCTACTATTGATTGTCTGTATCTGAGCTCTCCTACATGCCTCGTTCCAGTCTTCTAGAGATATTTCATCTTCCATATCTTCTTTCCATAACTTCAGTTTTGATTCTGAGGATTCGTTAGAGCCAGACACAAACAATCTGTACAAAGAGGAAATTGAACCTTTATCATAACAGTGTCCTAGGATTGCTGCCTCTAATGAGGAAATGTTAGGAATATCTAGTGAATGATTTTGAGATGAGGATATAAAGCTTCTAAGTTGAAGATATTTAAAAAAATGCGTCTTTGGAATATCATATTTTTTTGAAATTACTGCAAAGGACATAAATATTTCATCCTTATTGTACATATCTTGTACTTTCCTTAACCCTTTTTCAGCCCATATCCGAAATCCTGCATCACTTTTTCCTGGTTTAAACTTAACATTACCCCAAATAGGACTAAAACGTGACAAGGAAGGATTTATATTCAAATATTTACAAGAATCAAACCAAACATTAATCATGTTCAATACAATGGGGTTGTCTGTGTTTTTTCTTAGATATTTGAGGTCTGCCGAATATAGGTATAAGTGCAGTGGTATTTGTGGTGTGATAGAGCGGGATTCCAAATCCATCCAAGAAGGAGGACTTTCAGAAGAAAAATAATACATGATTGTACGCAGCTGAGCAGCCCAATAATACCACTGAAAGTTTGGACATTTAAGTCCTCCTCGATCGAATGGTAAATATAATAAAGTTAGACGTAGTCTGGGACGTTTATTTTGCCAAATAAAGTTGGTAAACAGTTTCTTAATTCTAGTAAACAACGATGAGGGAGGGGGCAAGGGGATGTTTTGGAACAAATAAAGAAATTTAGGGAGTATATTCATTTTTAGGATATTTATCCTGCCAATCATTGAGATAGGTAAAGATGTCCAACGTTCTACTGATGACATAGTAGCATCCAAAATTGGGTCATAATTAATTTGAGCAATCTTATTTATTTCATCCATGATTTTAATACCCAGATATGTAAAATTATCCGTTGAATTAAAAATAGAAGCATAACCTTGGCTATTTTTTCTCTCTGATTCATTAAGTAACATTATAGATGATTTGGAGTGATTAACTTTATATCCAGATATTTTTCCAAAAGTTTCAATAAGTTCCAGGAGTGCAGGAATAGAGCTACTTAGATTTTTTAGGAACAAAATAATATCGTCTGCAAATAATGCTAATTTATGTTCCAAGTGGTTCTCTCGGATTCCATATATGGCATTATGCGTTCTCACTGCTATGGCGAATGGTTCTATTGCAAGGATAAATAATAAAGGTGATAGAGGACTTCCCTGTGGGCAACTCCTAGATATTTTAAAGGGTTTAGAAACAATGTTATTTGTCAAAACTTCTGCTGTGAGCTCCGTACAAAGTAGCCTAACCCATTTACAAAATGTATCACCAAAGCCAAAGCGAGCAAGCACGTCAAATAAATAATGCCATTCGACACGGTCAAAAGCCTTTTCTGCATCCAGAGAAAGTAGTGCTGTGTCTTTCGCTCCTCTCTGGCTATGTAAAATATTGAGCACTCGTCTGACATTATGGAAGCCCTGTCTCCCTTGAATAAAGCCATTTTGGTCTTCTCCCACCACCTGAGGGAGTAAGCTCTCCAATCTTCTAGCAAGAACTTTGCTAAGTATTTTTGTATCTGAGTTTAAAAGGCTGATTGGACGCATATTTTCGCATTTTATATTTGGTTTTCCTGGTTTTGGAAGTAAAGTTATTAGGGCACTTCTCATGGATGTAGGAAGAAGACCATTCCTAAAGGACTCCTGGAACATCTCCAAAAGAGGTGAAATTAATTTAGACTGAAATTTTTTATAAATATCTATAGGTATGCCATCTGGGCCTGCCGTTTTACCTGCCTGCATACAGTTGATTGCTTCTAAAATTTCTATTTTTGTTAATTCTTCATCTAATGCTTTACTTTCATTTTCTGAAATGCTAGGAATATTAATGTTATTTAGAAATTGTGTCTGTTCAACAAGTCTGGGGTTACCATCAGAGCTATACAATTTCTCATAAAATAATTTAAAGGCCTCATTAATTTCTTTAGGATCTACTATAGTTCTTCCGCTTGAATCTTCAATGTAATTAATAGATCTTTCTGTTTGTTGTTGTTTAATGCGCCATGCTAAAAGTTTCCCAGGTTTTTCCCCTTGGTCATAATAGGATTGTTTAAGTTTCAGTAAATAAGTTGCTGCTTTATTAGCCGACAATTCATTGTACTGTGACCTAAGAAGGAGTAACTGTGCATTTGTATCTATAGAGTTAGACTTGTTATTGTAAAGAACTGATTCAAGTGTTTTAATTTTTTCATCTAATGTCTTCATTTCCAGTTGTGCACTCCTTTTCTTTGAACTGGTAAAACTAATTATTTGACCCCTAATAAAGGCCTTAAATGCCTCCCACCTTATGCTAGCAGATGTTTGAGAAGTATTACATGTAAAATACAGGTCAATTTGTTTATCTAAAAAATCTATAAATGTGGGGTCTGTTAGCCATCCTGGTTGAAAGCGCCATCTTGGAGAATCCTTCACTAGTTTAGCATCTTTATAAGTGAGTGACATAGCTGCATGGTCCGATATTACTATACTACCATAATTACAGTCATCAATTTTTGAAACCAGTTGTGCTGAAACCAAAAAATAGTCTATGCGTGAATAAGTTTTATAAGTGCTGGAATAACATGAGTATTCTGTTGCATTTGGTTTACTATGTCTCCATATGTCCACCAAATTTAATTCTTTAATAAAACTATTTATTGTTTTTCTCGATCTAATGTGGGTATTATCTGAACCTGATGACCTATCTCTTGCTGGATCTAACGTGCAATTAAAATCACCAGCAATTATATTTTGCCCCGGGAGATTGGAGATAGTCAGAAACAAATTGTTATAGAATTTAGGGTCATCTTCGTTGGGTCCATAAACATTTATCAGATTCATATTTTCAAATAACAGCATACCCTGGACTATGATGTATCTACCTGCAGAATCCTTAATTATATTTTTAATTTGAAAAGGAACAGATTTATGAATTAGTATTATAACACCTCTAGCATGGGTGGTATATGGGGCAGATAGCACCTGACCCTGCCATCTTCTTCTTATTTTAGAAACATCCTCACTTACTAGATGGGTTTCTTGCAAGAAAATTATTTTTGATTGCAAGAATTTTATCCTGTTCATCACTTGTTTAACTTTTGAAGTTTTGTTTAAACCCCTACAGTTCCATGAAGTAAATTTCACCTTTAAGCTACCAGACATCAGTTGTCTAATATAACCTTACAGATTTGCTTGTTTGATGAAAACATACCCACACTCAACAAGAAAAAAAGGAAAGAAAAAAAAATAATAAAATAAATAAATAAATAAAAGAAAAAAAAGGGAAAGGAAAAAAAACACACCTTATACCAACCGCTTATGACAGATACGGGTCTAGGCAATACAAAGAGCCGTCTGTCTCTCACTTTTGATTATTTCTTTCTCTTTAGCTCCCTCTGCTATTATCAAGTACTAACTACTTTGCCAACATTATTTACTTAGTTGTTTTGAACTGAGCAACATTAGTAAACATAACCATTAAAATTTTGATATTTTGCAACTTTTAACAAATAATGACATACCTGGGGGGTTGAGTTGAATAAGGATTAGCAAAAAAGATAGATATAAATAAAAGAACGAATCAAACAGTACTGCTATTGGCCGTGAAAAGTTCGTTGTGGGATGAACGTCCCTTGCGAATGTCGAAAGGTCCAATATTTGAGTGTGCGTTATGTCCATGTTTTCCTTTCCCACCCCAGGTACATTTTAAGAGTTTTTATCACGAGAATAAACATATGTGGTCAGAAAAAAAAGTATATGACTAACGTGAGCCAATAGAGAACGCAAAAAGAATATTAGCGCTCTCTCGTTGGAAAAAAAAGACATAAAACGAATTGGTCAGTAGTGTTGTCACGTTTTAGTTTCGTATATTGGTAGGATTGTCTTGATCCTTCAAAGAGACTGGATAAAGTTGTCTACTTCAGCCGGAGTTTGGAAGGTGTAGGATCTTTCTCCGTGTGTCAGTAGGAGCCGTGCTGGAAAAATAATTCTGTGCTTTTGAATTCCCTTATCTCGCAACCTTTTTCGCACGTCATCATAGTCGCGCTGCATCTTATGTATGCCGGCGGACAGGTCTGGGTGAAAACGGACTTGTTCGTTATTGTAGAGAACATTCCCTTTAACTCTGGCTGCCCTTAGCACTCGCTCCTTGTCTCTGAAGTTCAGGAACTTCATAATTAGTGTCCTCGGGCGTGTCGTTCGCGAGTGGATATTTGTCAAAGTGCCGATTCTGTGAGCCCGCTCAATTACAAGAGATTCCCGCGAATCCAATTCTAGAGCCTCCGGTATCCACTTCTCCAAAAACGTTACCGTATCCTGGCCCTCCGCTTTCTCCGGTAGTCCCACAAGTCTTATGTTGTTCCGTCGACTTCTGCATTCCAAATCTTCCACTTTGTTTGAAAGCGTTTTGACAGTATTTTCTAGCGTGCTCACTCTGGATAACAGCCCGTTGACATTATCTTCGGCATCTGAAATGCGTTGCTCCGCTTGTGCTATCCGCCCTGTGCATTCCTTTATCTCCTTACTTATCGTCGTAATTGTTGCTTGGACTCCATCAATTTTTTTGTAAAGTCCACTTTTCAAGGACATTATAGCTTTCAGGATATCTTCGTTGTTACCATCCGAAGTTATTGCTTCGTCATCATCTTCGTCAGGGCCCTCACCAGCTGCCATGGCGTCGTTAGTTTCTTCACCCTCAGAATATTCATCTTCGTTTCTGGTCTTTTTCTTGTCTTTTCTGGTACCTTTGCGTGACATTTTTCTTCCTTATGCTTTTATATTTGTGTTGCTTGACTTAAGATATAATTCTGGTTGGTATTGTAGGATTGATCGCAAGTTAGCAGCAGAGCTAAAAAATTTCGACCTCTCAGCACCTCGCCATAACCGGAAGTCGCCGTAAATAATTATTTAAAGTTATTTATTTTAATTATTTTCACTATTATGTTGGAATTTTAAGCATGTGTTTAGATTTTTTTTTTGGTACTTAAAAATACATATATAATAGTAGGGCTGCTCGATTTTGGGAAAAATCATAATCACGATTATTTTGGTCATAATTGTAATCACGATTATTCAAAACCATTGCCAGTTAAAGTCAAAATTATTAGTGCTCCTGAGATTTTTTTTTTTTTTAATATAAATATTTCCCAAATTATGTTTAACAGAGCAAGGAATTTTAACAGTATTTTCTATAATATTTTTTCTTCTATTTGTTTTATTTTAGCTAGAATAAAGAAAGGTTTAAATATTTTGAAACCAATTTAAGGTCAATATTATTAGCCCCCTTGGGAACCACTGTCTTAGAGAGTCGATGAGGGTTCCTCCTGCTGATATCCAGCGATTTCGAGCGAACGAGAGCAGTCTCCCGGTCCAGAGTGTGTACAAGCAGCGACAGATGGTCAAGCTTGGTTTCTCCCTTGCCTGGCGTTCTTTGGGTCCGGTCCTCCAGAGCGGTGCGTATAAAGTTGCCGTTTCACAAAACAAGCAACACAGTCGTGCAGCACGTCCTTTTCAGGATGGCGGTGCGACCGTGCGTTTCTGGATGCGGAGGTTTCCTGTCCCCGGATGATGGGCACGAGCACTGCGTTGCATGTCTGGGGGTCCAGCATGTTAATGCGTTGCTCGCGGGCAGTTCATGTCGTCACTGCGATGCCATGACTGTTGCGCAGTTACGATCGTTGCTAGCCTTTGCAAAAGGGCGAGCCACCCCAGCTGTCCCCTGCAATACAGCGGGCACTCGGGCAGATCTGAGGGTTCCAGTGGGAGATTATCCATTGCCTCCGGGCCCGCGGACCTCCCGCTCCTCCCAGCACTTTATCCCAGCTTCGAGCGGAGGAAGTGATCAGTCTAACCAGAAGGTAGTCCTTACATTCGATGACACCGTGGACCAGACGTACACTGCTGCATCGGAGGGTGGGCTTTCATTGTCCTACGAGAAACCAGGCCCGCTCGCCTCCCTCGGGTAGGTGAGTGCTGTCAAAACGGATCCTGAAACGAACATATTAGCCGTGCTTTCCTGGGCTTCTTCGGCCGTGGGGCCGGACTGATTAGATGGGTGCTAAATAGAGGACCCAAGGGCTAAGCCTTTAAAGCCTCTCGTCCCCTTCTTCCCGGAGGTGCACATTAGGCTCATGCAGTCTTGGAGGGCACCTTTCTCTGCCCTTGCTGCATGTTCCTCTGCCCTCACCACTCTTGAGCGGCCAGGGGGTATGTGGCAATTCCTCAGGTCGAGCATGCGATTACAGTCAATCCTTGCCCGCGTGGCGCCTCTTCTTGGCGGGGTCTGCCTCGTCTCGTCCAATGCCTGTAAGTTATCTGCCTCCCTCAGAGCCAGAGCTTACAAGGCTGCGGGCCAGGCTGCTTCCACTTTGCACGCGAAGGCCACCTACTAGCGCTACCAAGCGCAGGCCGAGCTGCACGAGGATGGATCCAACCCAGGCTTGTTACATGAGCTTCGCACCGCAAACGACTATGCTCTTCGGACCACTAAGTTGGCTGAGTGTGTTTTGGGGAGGACGATGTCCAGGAGCGCCACCTCTGGCTAAACTTGTCTGATATGCAAGTCGACAAAGTCCGCTTTCTTGACTCCCCCATATCCCAAGCTGGCCTGTTCAGCGACACCGTCTGTGAATTCACCCAGGAATTCAAGGCGGTGAGAGAGTAGTCTGATGCGATGGGTAATGTCACCTATCGGCGGGACTGTAAGCCCGTTCTGTCCGCCGAACCATCCAAATCTGCTGCTCCTCGCCGAAGGCGCCCGCCTACGAGAGCTGCCCCACCCAAGCACACATCTCCGGCAAAGCGAGCGCGTTGAGCACCTCAAAAGCAGGCAGCCCCCCCTGCCCAGATCACCGATAAGTCCGGTAAACGGACCGCAAAGCGTCCATGGGACAGGTCATCTGGAGAAGAGGACACTTGCTCTTTCCTTGCTGGAGAGGCGGGCCCCATTTCCAATGGCACTTTTTACTGCCATGAAAAAATAGAAAGAGCACTTTTCCACTTCCCCGGATGTGACAGCCCTAAATCTGCCAGTCTGGGACGCTATGCTTCTAGCTCGCAGGTTCGGTTATTTCGCCAGTGGCTCACGAGCGCTGGGAGGACGGTCTTCATTCTCCCACCCCTCGAGCCCCCTCTCCGGAGTTTGGGTGCGGAGTGAGAGCAAATCTCTCACCTCCAGCTCTTCCGCGGGACCCTCGCGCTTCATGGATGAGCACACCCACTCAGCGCTGCCCCACTGTTGGTACGTCAGCAATTGTAGCGATGAGTCCATTAGCGAGAGCTCTGCCTGCCTGTTAGCGCGGGCCAGCCCTTTGCGAAGGATGCAATTATGCTGGTTCCTCCAGCCGAGATGGAGGGCGTGTTTTACAGCCCGTACTTCATTGTGCCAAATAAGAGCAGTGGGTCACGGCCAATCCTAGATCTACGCGTTTTGAACTGATGTCTGCACAAGCTGCCGTTCAGAATGCTTACACAGAAGCGCATCCTCTGGTGCATTCGTCCTCGGGATTGGTTTGCAGCAATAGACCTGAAGGACGTGTATTTCCATGTCTCCATTCTTCCTCGCCACCGTCAGTTTCTGCGGTTTGCATTCGAAGGTCGAGCTTGGCAATACAAAGTCCTCCCCTTCGGGCTCTCGCTGTCTCTGGGGGTCTTCACCAAGCTCGCGGAGGGTGCCTTAGTGCCCCTTCGGCTCGCGGGCATCCACATACTCTATCTCGATGACTGGCTGATTTTAGCCCACTCTCGGGAGCGATTGATTATGCACAAAGACAAGGTGCTCCGGCACCTCCACCAGTTGGGGCTTCAGGTACACAGAGAAAAGAGCAAACTCGCCCCTGTGCAGAAGATCTCTTTTCTCGGGCTGGAGCTGAACTCGGTCACCATGACAGCACGCCTCTCCAGAGAGCGCGCTCAGCTGATGCTGAACTGTCTGAGAGAGCTCGACAGCAAAATAGTGGTTAATAGTTAATTTAGTTAAACCTTATGACTACACTTATGTTTTTCAATTGAAGTAATTAATACAAACAATATTATGATTGTAATTATGCAATTGTATTTTTATATCATTGATGCAATTTATATTTTAATATGCATACCACTAGTAAATTTGCCAGTTCGGATTCATTTTTGCTACCTTTTCTTATATACAAAAAATAGTAGATTTAATACAATATGTTCTATTGGCAATGTAGTAAATCATTTGATTATGAAATGTAATCACCTTGTGGGATTTATGACTTTGATATTGTTGCGGGGCATAAGAAATTTAACTAACGGCTGAACAATTACGCCACCTGATTTTTCAGTGAATAATAATAAAAATAATAATAATATTTAAGAGGCACCTAGGTTCGTAACCAAAGTAGGGTGAGCATGGAGACGTAAACTCAGAAAAGGCACTTTATTGAGATACAAAAGTTTTTATCCTTTTTAACGTGAGCCATTTACAAAGAAAAAGACAACAATAATCCAAAACAATAGAGCAGGTTACCAGCGGAAGTTTGCAATTGTCGACCACACCAAGGAATAAACACACACACTTACACACACTCACACAAAACCCATTTGATTACACAGCAAACTTATTTCACACAGCAAAATTGGTTTAGCACAGCACTCAGTGTATACACACTAATACAATGCACACAGCTGGGTCTCCCCCCTTAAACCAAATAGGTTGAAAATACAAAGAAAATACACAAAAAACAATTACAAAAAAAAAAGAAACTAATATAGCCGCAAGCGGCGATTAACGGGGTTCGAGCATTAAGGGCTGTTGACAAGTCAAAATATATGGCTTACACTTAAACGCATGTATGATGGACATAATGTGCAGACAGTGACACAAAGGAAATGAAAACTTCGTTG
The DNA here is from genome assembly GCF_052040795.2 of Danio rerio. Lineage (NCBI taxonomy): Eukaryota > Metazoa > Chordata > Actinopteri > Cypriniformes > Danionidae > Danio > Danio rerio. Next base: position 35,271,691 of record NC_141038.1, read on the forward strand.
AATGATTATTGGCTTTTGTTTTTTTAAGATATGCCAATGTCCTCATGTTATGTCATACCATTTTGGACAAAGAAACTCATTCAATCATTCATTTTTTTTGGCTTACTTTCTTTATTCATCAGGGGTCGTCACAGCGGAATAAATCACCAACTTATCCAGGATATGTTTTACGCAGCGGATGCCCTTCCAGCTGCAATCCATCACTGGGAAACATCCATACACACTCACATACATACATTACAGACAATTTATCCTACCCAATTCACCTGTACTGCATGTCTTTGGAGGAAACCAGAGCACCTGGAAGAAACCCACACGAACATGGGAAGAACTGACATAGCCGGGGCTCAAACCAGCGACATTCCTGCTGTGAGGCAATCGTCTTACTCACTGCGCTATCGTGACGCCCAGACAAAGAAACTGTATGGCATAAAGCATTTTTGTGCTGTATAGTGCCACCATGTGGCCAATGTTTATGAGTTTCATGCTGTGACTTCAGATAGACCTCTTACATATTTGTGACAAGATTGGTTAATATTTCTTAACTTGTTTGTTTGTTTCATATTTTCACATTCTGACTTTGTCCTTAATACAGTTTTAGAAAAGTATTGTTTGTAAATTCTAAACAGTGATATCATATAATCCAAAATGTATAGCTGGTTAGGGGGAAGAGCAGTATTATGCTGTTATTTAATTTAATAAAGTCAGATCACAAAAAAAGGAGTACTAAAAACAGAAATATCCTGCCATCTTTTTACATTACACTTACATTACCAATACAACAAGTTACTTTTCATTTTCAATTGTGCTCGGTGATCCTTGTGTACATTGCTTGTTCTCCTTTTACACTTGAACAACTAAATGAATGCTTAGGTCTATTTAATTGACTATATTATCGATGCTGTATTCCATGAATTTGAAAATAATCAATCTATCGCTGGGCGTTTTCAGTGCCAAAAAAACAGCTGCTTATATAGCCCATTCATAAAAAAAAAGAAAGAAAAGAATCTACACAAGCTTTGTGTGTGTAATGTGAAGTGATGCTGAAAACAGAGGTGTGAATCCAAATGCAGGGTTTATTAGCAGGATTGTCAGGGAAGCAACAGTCAACACATGAGCAAAGAGATGTAAACGGGCAATCCAGAGTCATAGTCTAATAAACAGGCAGATGGCAGACAAAAAGTCCTGTCAAAAAGGCAGACAGGAATAAACAAACAAAACAAAGCAAGGTTCAAACATAGAAGACAAGGAAACCGTGTCATAATGTTCACTAACAGTATCACAGTTAAACACAACTCACCCAAGTCTGTGTGTTTGTGTGCTGCTATATAAAGTTGAATGTTGAATAAGCTGCTATAAAAAAGGTTGTTGGTGAAGTGCGGTTTTGTGCTGTAGAGTGGTTGGAAACCAGAGTTAAACTATTTGTGTAAGTTGGTATGAGTAAAATGTATGTGAAGTGGTGTTGCTACAATTTTGTCAAGAATTTTGGCAATAAATGGTAGATTAGAAACATGTTGTAATTTATTCAAATCAAATGGGTCAGAAATTTTTTTTTCAATGTACAGATTTTTGTTGCAGATTTGAAAGAAGTAGGAATTGTTCCAGTGGAAAAAGAATACTGGATTATGGCTAAAATTGGAGGAAATGTTTAAGCAGGACTGTGGGGAGAGGATCTAATTGAGAGAGAAAATACTTAGATTATTAAAAATGATTTAAAGGGTTATAAAACACAACAAACCTCGTGGATCATGGAAAAAAATACATATGACCCCATGGGCACCAGGTCTGCCTCGCCTTCAGAAAGTTAGTGCTCACATGAATAATTAAGAAGCAGGCTCTTCTCATAAGATAAGAAAACTCCGCTATAAATAATAACAATTAATCAGACGCATCATACCTCCACTAGCAGATTTGTGCTACGTCACAGATTTTGATCCCACCCCAAAAATTATATTAAATCCGCAAGATGAAATTAGTTGACAAAAGCTCAAAATTATTCAGTTTCCCCCACAATTAAGGGTGACAGGCGCTAATGTCATCTTAATTGACTCCAGGGTGTCTTGAACCTTTAAAATTTATGAGATTATAAGAAGGTGAAAGATTAAAGTAGATGTGTGGCTTGTGGAAGGTTACAAAATCTTCAATTAAAATCTAAGATTAGGTTGTAAAAGTAGGTTTTTAATTTATAATGATTGTTTAATGAACAGTTTGGATGACATCAGTGATTTTAATGGCAAAGTGTACAAATAGAGCAGATTATATAATGTGCTTGCATGTATTTGAATGAGTGATAAACTGCACAGTTCAGTGTTTAAGATGGGATTATTAAAATAATAGAAGATGGTATAAAATTAAATTGCATCTTTATTCAGTTTTTTAGATGTTTTAGAAGAATAATGTAAAGCAAAAATTAGTGTAGTGCAAATATAAAAAAGATTTGCAGTAAATTAGTTATTAATATAATTGTGATGTGTGCAATTTTATAGAATGAGAGAGAAACTATGAGCTGTAATTGTTTGGAGAAAGACCTGTAGATTGTGCTTTTATTAAAAAAAACATCACTGAAGCAGAAGATTTACATGCTTTTATAGTTTCAATTGTTTTTTAATTTTGTGAAAAAATGTAAAGGAGGCCTGTTTAATTACTTACACAATGGTATGGACAGTCTGAATTTGTTGACATTTTATTTTATATGTTGCATTTGTATGTGCCATATGCATTTAGTCTTAAGCTGCGGTTACACTAGAGTCAAGTGATGCGATTTCGCAGGTCAGAGTTCATCAAGCTTGAACTTTCCAACACAGCGACCTGCAAAACTTGACGCTTGACCTTGTGTTTCCGATCTGATGCATTCACATGCATTTGAATGGAAGTCTATGGGGGGAAAAGTGCAGTGAGACCGCAGCTATACAAGTCAGTCTATTTTATTTAATTTCTAGTTTACATAAGCGTTGATTTAAGCTGTGGACATGTTTTAATTATGTTAAAGTAAAGGTTTTAAATTTAAACAAAGCAAATCTATAAAAACTTAATAGAAATATTTTTAATATAAAACAAAGAGTAAACTTAAAAAATGTGAAAGTAAAACTAAATTGAAAAGTTTTACAAAGTTATTGACAAATGCCATTTTACACAGGTAAGTAGTGCAGTGCTGTGGGTTCTGTGTAGACTTGTTCATTTTAAATTAAATTAAATTATTCTTGATTGTTTTAAATACTGCCACAGCTTTGCACAGTTTAGCTACAACCACCTTCAACTCACGGCATGCACTAAATTCCAGGGGTTTCATTACCACGACGTAAAATGGGCGTGGCTAGGTCGGTGTTTGGGAAACGCCCCCTTAAAAAAAAACTATACTGAGAGGTCACTGATCATGCGCAGTACAGGTTCTTTTTTAGCGCGGTCATTTCAAACAGGATGATTATGGATAAAGAACCTACCGCGGTGGATAACGAAGGAAAAAAACAATCATACAGGTTATTTTTTTGTTGTTATAATGTTATATTTTAAAGATTTCATTAGCAAGAACAGCTGACCTCGTTTTAATCCGTTTTACTGTCTCTGGGCTTTTGTACTTCCATTTTAAACCAAATAATAATGGTTGTGGTAAGGTTAATCGTGTTTTTGTAGTTTAAAATATGGTATTCAGTCATGTTTAAACAAATAAATACCACATTTTCTGTAATAAATCGTGGTTAATTTTTCTTTCTCGATCTTAGTTAATTAACATAACTCATATTTATTTTCTATTTTTATTTAAAGTCATCATACACAAAACACCTGGGATCAGGACAGGTATCTGATGTCAACTAATATAAAAGTGATCATACATGTAACCCCTGGGATCAGGACAGGTATCTGATGTTACTGTATATAAAAGTAATCATACATGAAACACCTGGGATCAGGACAGGTATCTGATGTTACTGTATATAAAAGTGATCATACATGAAACCCCTGGGATCAGGACAGGTATTTGATGTTAATGTATATAAAAGTGATCATACATGAAACCCCTGGGATCAGGACAGGTATCTGATGTTAATATATATAAAAGTGATCATACATGAAACCCCTGAGATCAGGACAGGTATCTAATGTTAATATATATAAAAGTGATCATACATGAAACACCTGGGATCAGGACAGGTATCTGATGTTAATGTATATAATATAAAAGTGATCATACATGAAACCCCTGAGATCAGGACAGGTATCTGATGTTACTGTATATAAAAGTGATCATACATGAAACACCTGGGATCAGGACAGGTATCTGATGTTAATATATATAATATAAAAGTGATCATACATGAAACCCCTGAGATCAGGACAGGTATCTGATGTTACTGTATATAAAAGTGATCATACATGAAACACCTGGGATCAGGACAGGTATCTGATGTTAATATATATAATATAAAAGTGATCATACATGAAACACCTGAGATCAGGACAGGTATCTGATGTTACTGTATATAATATAAAAGTGATCATACATGAAACCCCTGAGATCAGGACAGGTATCTGATGTTACTGTATATAAAAGTGATCATACATGAAACACCTGGGATCAGGACAGGTATCTGATGTTAATATATATAAAAGTGATCATACATGAAACCCCTGAGATCAGGACAGGTATCTGATGTTAATATATATAAAAGTGATCATACATAAAACCCCTGGGATCAGGACAGGTATCTGATGTTACTGTATATAATATAAAAGTGATCATACATGAAACCCCTGGGATCAGGACAGGTATCTGATGTTACTGTATATAAAAGTGATCATACATGAAACCCCTGGGATCAGGACAGGTATCTGATGTTACTGTATATAATATAAAAGTGATCATACATGAAACACCTGGGATCAGGACAGGTATCTGATGTTAATGTATATAATATAAAAGTGATCATACATGAAACCCCTGAGATCAGGACAGGTATCTGATGTTACTGTATATAAAAGTGATCATACATGAAACACCTGGGATCAGGACAGGTATCTGATGTTAATATATATAATATAAAAGTGATCATACATGAAACCCCTGAGATCAGGACAGGTATCTGATGTTACTGTATATAAAAGTGATCATACATGAAACACCTGAGATCAGGACAGGTATCTGATGTTAATATATATAATATAAAAGTGATCATACATGAAACCCCTGAGATCAGGACAGGTATCTGATGTTACTGTATATAATATAAAAGTGATCATACATGAAACACCTGGGATCAGGACAGGTATCTGATGTTAATGTATATAATATAAAAGTGATCATACATGAAACCCCTGAGATCAGGACAGGTATCTGATGTTACTGTATATAAAAGTGATCATACATGAAACACCTGGGATCAGGACAGGTATCTGATATTAATATATATAATATAAAAGTGATCATACATGAAACCCCTGAGATCAGGACAGGTATCTGATGTTACTGTATATAAAAGTGATCATACATGAAACCCCTGAGATCAGGACAGGTATCTGATGTTACTGCATATAATATAAAAGTGATCATACATGAAACCCCTGGGATCAGGACAGGTATTTGATGTTAATATATATAAAAGTGATCATACATGAAACCCCTGAGATCAGGACAGGTATCTGATGTTACTGTATATAAAAGTGATCATACATGAAACCCCTGGGATCAGGACAGGTATCTGATGTTACTGTATATAATATAAAAGTGATCATACATGAAACCCCTGGGATCAGGACAGGTATTTGATGTTAATATATATAAAAGTGATCATACATGAAACCCCTGAGATCAGGACAGGTATCTGATGTTAATATATATAAAAGTGATCATACATAAAACCCCTGGGATCAGGACAGGTATCTGATGTTACTGTATATAATATAAAAGTGATCATACATGAAACCCCTGGGATCAGGACAGGTATCTGATGTTAATATATATAAAAGTGATCATACATGAAACACCTGGGATCAGGACAGGTATTTGATGTTAATATATATAAAAGTGATCATACATGAAACCCCTGGGATCAGGACAGGTATCTGATGTTAATATATATAAAAGTGATCATACATGAAACCCCTGGGATCAGGACAGGTATCTGATGTTACTGTATATAATATAAAAGTGATCATACATGAAACACCTGGGATCAGGACAGGTATCTGATGCTACTGTATATGATATATAAAGTATTTGACACAAAAGCCGTAGGATCGGGACAGGTATCTTAAGTTATAACAGTATTAATGTAATCTGAGAGGTATCTTAAGTTAATTTGTTTAATATAACATACACTGACTTCACATGAAACACCTGCGATCAGGACAGCTATTTAGTACTGCATATAAAAGGCATTTGACACGAAACCCCTGCGAATACGTACAGGTATCTGAATCTAACGGCTGTTTTCACAATCTGCGCATGATCCGTGACCTATGCAAATTCACAGATAGGCCACGCCCACCCGATGACGTAGTAGCGGTTACGCTGTACTGAAACCCCTGGAAAAAAGTGCCTGCCTTCAACTCACACCTGCTTCTTCTTCTTAGTTTTTTATTGGTGGTTGGCAAACAACTTTAAGATGCATTTCCGCCATCTACTGGTTAGGAGTGTGGATCAGAATTGAAATTTTTACCCTCTTATACTTATTAATTTATATTCTATTATACATCCCAGTTTCTCTAAGAAACATTAATGAATAACTTTCAATTTACTATCTCCTACTCTACTACTTAACATAATATTAATACCTATATTTACCTTATTTTCCTCAATGTCTATCATTATATTCCTTTGCCTTTTATATAATGGGCATTTCTTTATGATATGTTCTTTACTTTCTTCTACATTACAATTATTACAATATCCACTTGGATGTTTTCCTATTCTAAACAGTCCACTATTCAGAGCAGTATGTCCAAACCTTAACCTTGATATAATGGTTTCCTCACGTCTATTTCTCCCTACTGTTCTATTTTTACCCATCCTCTGAATCACGTAATACCATCTACCTGTTCTTTCTTCTTCCCATTTCTTTTGCCATCTCTCCCTCACATATTGTCGAATAATTATCTTCATTTCATTTTTACTAGTTCTTAAAAACATGTCAATTTCTGATTTTTTGTGGCCTCCTTTGCACATTCATCTGTTTCTTCATTCCCTAAAATTCCAACATGTGCTGGAACCCAGATAAAAGCTAAAATGATCTCCATATGTTGAATTCTGTATATTGATTTTAAAATTTATATCAAAATATCCAATCTACATTCTGAATGTCTTGTTTCAATCAATATTAAAGATGAGCTTGAATCAGAACAGATAATTGTCTTCTTTGGTTTGTTTTCTTCTACCCATTCACTGAAAAAAATTATTCAAAGATGATTCCTTGGATTTACTAAATTTTTCTACGTTAAGTGGTTGTAAACAATTTATTTGTGTTGAATTTAAACAAACAAATTAAGTTGAACATTGTTCAATTTAATTTGTTTGTTTAAATTCAACACAAATAAATTGTTTGCAACAGTTCTGCATGCAACACTTTTTTCAGTGTTGTAATGCCAATAAAATTGCAGTCATTTCACCTGTATAAATTGACAGCTTATCTGATATTCTTTTGTATCTCTTGATGTTAAAAACTGGAAAACTAAAAGCCACTCCTACTTTATTTTCCAAATCTTTTGATGCATCTGAATATATTTGAACATATTCACCATAATTTATTTTTATATATTCATTTGTGTTTTGTGCACTGGGTTTTGGATCATCTCTTTCTTCTTTATTCAACAGTGTCAGATCTACTGTGGATTGTGATATTAACCATAACAGGACTGTTGACCAAGTCACTGTAGGACTTTTCAATACTTAATTCAAATTAAATTCTTTAATTATTCTAGGTATAACCCATCCAAAGTTTTTAATTTCAATCTTTCTTTTTTCCCATGCTGGTTCTAACAATATCCTTGATGGATGTTGCAGGTTGTGCCCCATGACATTAGCCCATATCGCAACAACATCTCGGTTCCCCTGATGTCTAAAGGCATTTCCCCCATTTCTACTTGAAGAGCTGCAATTGGTGTGGATATCACTGCCCCTGTACACAATCTTAAAGCCTTATGTTGAATCTTATCTATTTCTTTTAATAAACTGTTTGCTGCCGACTGGTACATAATGCACCCAAAATCAAACATAGATCTCAAACCTGTGTATATTTCTCTTAATGCTACTCTACAAGCTCCCCATTCTTTACCCGTTAGACATCTCATCACATTTACAAATTTTTTTACTTTTATCCACCATTTTTTAATGTGTTTTAAAAGTGAGTTTTTCATCAAACCATATACCTAAAAATTTAAAACTTGACACTCTTTCTATTTCATGACCATATAATTTCAATTCAATCTCTGTAATTTTTCTACATTTTGAAAATAGCATTACATTTGATTTTTCAACTGAAAATCTAAACCCCACTTGTATGACCATCTTTCTACTTTTGTGATTGCCTCTTGTTTTTCTTTTTAATAAATACTATGTTCCTTCCTCGTTTCCAAATCGCCCCATCATCTGCATAAAGAGAAACCCCCATTTCCTTTTCAATTTCTGAAAACATATCATTAATCATAATGGAAAATAATAAAAGACTAATTATACTTCTTTGTGGTATACCATTTTTTCTATCCTCGACAATTCTTGACCAACCTTTACCTGAATCGTTCTTTCAAAAAGAAAATCTTTAATCCATTTTAACATTTTCCCTTTAACTCCTGCCAGTCACAACTTAATTATTAGTCCTTCCTTCCACATCATATCGTACGCTTTTTCAATGTCGAAAAATACTAAAATAACTTTTTCCCTCTTTACCTGAGCTCTTCCAATTTCGTTTTCCAAACACACAGTTAGATCTGTAGTACTTCTCCCTTTCCTAAAACCACTTTGATAGTTTCTGATATATCCTCTAGTTTTCATTTAATATGTTAGCCTATTATTAATAATTTTTTCTATAATCTTACTCATATGAGATGTTAAAGAGATCGGTTTATAATCACTTGGATCTTTCGCTTCCTTTTCTGGTTTCCGAATTGGAATCACCACTGCTTCTTTCCAGTTCCCTGGTATTTTTCCTTTTTCCCACACTTTATTATATAACTACAATAAAATACCTTTTGACAATTTACTTTAACATTATATAACATATTTGATCTTTACCAGGTCCCGATAAGTTGATATTATTCAAAGCCTTATTTAACTCTCCAACAGTAAATGGCAAATTGAGTACATTGTTATCGTTGTCATCCTCTTCCCTCATTAATTCTCTAAATTTTAATGTTGTTTCTTCTTTATCTTTCAGAGTCACAAAATAATCTCCAATATTCTTTTTTTTTTTTTTTTTTTTGCTATTTTTATGGTTCTTCTTACATTTGCATGCAACTTTATATTTAATTAAATTCTAAAAGTTATGTGATCTTTTAAGTATTTTAAATGACTTATTTATTTCCTTTATTATCTTGGAGCATTCCTCTGTCCACCAAGGAACTATCTTTTTTTTTTCTTACACCCACTACTTAATGGAATTGATTGTTTTGATGCCGATATTATAGCTCCACAAATATCCTGGTTTAATTCCTCTATATCTTTTTCAATATTAATTAATTTAATTGTATCATCACTTATTTCCTTAATTTTTTTCCAATCTGCTTTTTTAAAAACCCATCTAACCGGTCCATTTGATTCACTTACCACATTTTTTACTCCAATCTCTATAAAATTTGTGTAATGATCACTTCCACATTTTAACTGCTCAATTACATATTCCTGCTAAGCTTTCAGACATAATTGTAATATCTACTGCCGTTTCCTTCCCATTTGCCACATTTATTCTAGTGCCCTCTCCATAATTTATACATACTACATTTTTATTTTTCATTAACTCTTTTATTACTATCTCATTTGAATCATTAAAGTATCCCATATTGCATTGTGCCCATTAACATCTCCACAACAAATAATTTTCACACCTGCTTAATAGTCTCTAATAGTTTTGAACACCCTAATTAGTTGGATCAGGTGTGTTTGATTAGGGTTTGCTTAAAACTGTGCTGTGCTGTGCTGTGCTGTGCAGTGGATCTCCAGAAATCAAGTGTGAGATCTATGGTTTACAGGTACTGGTTTTTATTTTTTGTTTTTATTGTCAGTATTATATGTCAATATAGTCTGCTAGCATTGAGATTTAAATATGATATAAATATGTGTTCTGTGGAAGGTTAAAAAAATTCAATTACAATCTAGGATTAGGCTGCAAAAGTTTTTTTTTTTTTTTTTTAATTTATAATGATTGTTTAATGAATAGTTTGGGTGACCTCAGTAATTTTAATGTCAACGTGTTCAAAATGAGCAGATCATTTAATGTGCTTGCATGTATTTGAATGAGTGAAATCGCACAGTTCGGTGTTTGTGATGTTTATTAAAATGCTAGAAGATGGTATTAAAATTAAATTGCATCTTTGTTCAGTTTTTATTTTTTTTTAGATGTTTTAGAAGAATAATGTTAAGCAAGAATTAATGTAGTGTGACTTTAAAAAAAAAAACATTTGCAGATAATATAAAATGTGATGTGCAATTTTATAAAATAATAACAGTTAAATGATTAATATTATTTTAGTAAACTGACACTGTTCAAATTTATATATATATATATATATATAAAATTTGTTGTAATTTTATTTTGTTGCATTTTTGTATTTTGCATGCGTGTTTTAGTCCTTCCAAATCAACCTATTTTGTTTGATTGCTAGTTTACATAAGAGATAACGTAAGCTGTGGACTTTTTTTTTTTAAATTGTCAAAGGAAAGGTTTTGAAACTTAAAGTAAATGTGTAAAAACCTAATAGAAATGTTTGTTGTGGTTGGCCACAGCTTTGCACAGTTTAGTTCCAATTATTTTCAACTCACACTTGCTTAATAGTGTCTATTTTTGAACAGCTTGATTAGTTGGCTAGTTTATTTGTTTGTTTTATTTTGTTTAATTTAATTGAATAAAAAGTTATTTATAATTTAATGTTTTTGTCCTATTTTATATGCCATTTTAAGTCCGTTAGCATTAAGATTTGAATATGATATAATTTTGTGTTAGATTTAAGATGGTGTGTCTGACAGACAGGCTTGTGGTGTTAACTATACAGTGCTAAATTAATTTGGGTTTCTTGCTGCTGCGCTACAGGCATATTAAAAAAAAAAAAAACTTTTTTTTTTTTTTTTTTTTTTTTTTTTTAAATATGGATTTTATAACTTCGTTTCTACATCTGATTTTTGTGGCAGCAAATAAGCTAGCCTACTAGGTTGGGTGGACGAATTTTTGGTAGCCTGACTGGAAACCGCGTTTGTAAAAAAAAAAAAAAAAAAAAAAAAAAAAGCCCTGATGCAAGTAAATATTTAAGCATTAAAATTTTAAAAGCATTAATTTGAAGTGTATATGCATTTGCTAGCCATGTGTAATTTAAGGTTATGATGCATTACATTTGTTTTGTTGTCTACAGAAGTGCAGGTACAGCACAAAACAAGAAAAGAGCCAAGTTGGATGATGAAATAAGGATGGAAGGATATCTCCACAGTGTTTCGGAGATTTTGGAGGGCAGTGATTATTTCACTGCATTATTGCAAGAGGCAGATAGAAACACCCATGTGGTGGTGTTTGATCTGCAGAAACACCACATTTTTCAGAGTGCAGAGAAGGACCGGTAAGTGCAATTCTTTTTTTTTCTTTCTTTTTTTTTTTTTTTTTTTTTTTTTTTTTTTAACTGTTTAAGATGAGAATTTTATTGTAGTATAGTTTGGCCATTTGGTTATGAACTTTGAAACCGTGTGCAATTTTTAGTCGAGGTTCAGGGTAGTCCTGTATGCGAATACTTGAAAGTTGCCTCAATTTGTGCACAAGTCATAAGACTACTGTAATTAAACAAGATTGTAAGTCAAAGTTTTCTATGATCAGAACAACTTGCTTTTTCTATAGGGCTGATAGTAGGTGAGTTATGAAAATCTGAATGTTTGGTGTTGTTGGTCTCCGTTTTAAACGTTTAAACAAAGGCAGAAATAGTGTTTTTGTTTAATAAAATCATTAACATTTTTGTGTTTCAGAACTCCTGTCAGATTAAGTCGTGTGAAACTAACTCCCTCGCGCCAGAATAATGGTGAAGACATTATTTTTAATTCTGCTTCTACGTTGACTTGCAGAAGAATCGTTCCGGATGCTGCACCTACTGTTGCACCACTTCGGGAAAGCTTTGAAAAGAAGGAGGGGGTCGTCGTTACAGCAGAGGTCAAGGTTGACCATTTTTGCCAGAAGCGTCATGCCTTGCCTCAAGTCAACCTCTCAGCAACCATAACCAGGTGCCAGCAGTGTGATGCCTGTTGTCACATCACGAATTGTGACATTGCTACGTGGCATCATCTCCATAGAAGACCAGGCTGGCAAAATGAGCAGCTTTGTGGTGTTTTTTTTTTTTTCTCCTGCGCAAGCTTCTCGGCCTGCCAGAGAAGGGCAGTCATGATACTGACGCTCTTGTTGCCAGATTATTGGGTGATGGGTCTACATGTGTCCATGTCAAGTTTCGAGGCCAGCGTGTTATGGATGTGGCATTTGTGGCCACAGGATGTTCCGCCGGTGTACAAGCTAATGAGGCTACAGGAAGTTCCTCATTAGCTTGTGCAAAGGAGGATAGTGCTTCTGCAAGTAGTATGGTTGAGTCTGAAATGGATGACATGATGCTTGAACTATTTTCAGCCAATCAGGCAGAGGAGTAGGCCAACTTCAAGGAACGGGAATGTGGGTAAAAAATTGAAGCATCTGATGTAGGGGCAAAAAAATTTGTTCGCAAAGGGGGAAAAATAGTGTCAATTGAGGACTAGTCCAGAAAGTGTGGTAATGCGGAGGTCTTTGTGTTGCCTGAATTGCCTGGGTCTGATTGTTTTGGCCAGAATATGGGAAAGCAAAGTGCCGCCAACAGTTTAACTGCAATTATGTTTTGTAAGATGAAAAGTTTATTTCAATGGAACAGAAGTGACCTGGATGCTGTTTGCTAAATGGTGATGAGCTGTACAGTGTTATGAGGGATTCTGGAAAAATTAACGATCCTGGCCGAGGCTTTATACGTGTTGATGAGCTGCCTGACACACACACACCAGATGATTGTAGATTTTCAATAAACTATGATCGAACATTGTCTGGCCTGTTTGGTGTAGATGAATATGATGAAGGTTTACAACAGGGGTCACCAATCCTGGTCCTGGAGGGCCGGTGTCCCTGCAGGGTTTAGCTCTATCTTGCCTCAACACACCTACCTGGATGTTTCAAGTATACCTCGTAAGAACTTGATTAGCTTGTTCAGGTGTGTTTGATTAGGGTTGGAGAAAAAATCTGCAGGACACTGGCCCTCCAGGAACAAGTTTGGTGACCACTGGTTTACAAGGTTTTGCCATGTCACTTGCTGAAGCAGTACATTTAGCATTCCAAAGGTGTGATGCATGTTTGGTAAATATTAATCTGAACATTTGTGCTGCTGTGAAAATAGCTTCGTGCTATGCAGTTATTGACCCACACTCCCGAAACTCTGATGGTACATGTGCAGCTGATGGTAAGAGCATAGTGACTTTTTATCCCAATATAGAGTCTCTGCTTATCTCTCTCAAGAATCTTGGTGTGTCACTGAATGCAGACAATAGTCCATTTGAGGTAACTGGGGTCAAAGTGAAAATGATTGACAACAATAAACGTGTTTCAACAGAAGAGGCAGTGTGCAGTTCAGTGATTAAAAAAAATGAAACCGAGAAAACAAGTGAAAGTGAGACATTTGAAATTAAACCCAACAACAATGAACATGTTCCAAAAGAGCAGACGATGTGCAGTGAAATGATTACAAAAAATAAACCAAAGAATGTAAATGAAACTGAGACATTTGAAACGAAACTCAATGTAAGATGTAGTGGCTCCACAGTTGACTTAAACACAAATGAAATAGTAAGTGAAATCTGTGAAAAACATAATATGCCAATGTGTTCTACAGGTCACACAAATGATGTTGAATTTGTTTTACAACGTGGTAGCGTGCCTTTTCAGTTCATTCCATTAACAGTGCAGCAACAATAAAGTATTTGTTTGAAGCTAAATTTGGTACACACTGAAAAAGAATATTATAATTCAAATATGACTGAAATGGCTGAACCTTGTAAAACGAAAAGTATTGTTGGAGATGGAAACTGCTTTGTCAGGGCTGTAACCAGAGCCGGAGTGGGACTCCTTTTCAGCCCTGGAGTTTCAAGCCTCAGACCGGCCCACCTCAGTTCACGACTGACTATATTAAAATAAGGTCATTTCCAATTCAGTTTCTAATTACACTATCACGTCTTTTTTTTTTAGAAAACAGCTGCTTTAGAACTTCAAATGTTCAACATCCCAAACAGTATTATATGTCTCAACAATGAAAATAATAACATACTCAGGCAAGGATCAAACCCGGGTCGGCGACGTTGTAATCTAACATGCTAACCACTGGACCACAACAGTTGTATAGTGGAGGGTGACTTATAACGTTATTAACCTGCAGGCTGGTTATATATAAAAAGAGCAGACAACTGCGGTAAAATAATGAATAAGAAGACTGTGGTCAAGTAAATAAATAAATTAAAAAGTGTGACTGCTGAGAGCAACAGATTCTGTAGCTAGGGACACTGGCTATGTGTTGTTAATTACATCCATCAGAATAAACAGAAGTACAATCAGTATCTAAGGCAAGGTTACAGTTCTGTACCAGAATACATTGCCAGATCAAGAATGCGATTTTTGGGAACATGGGCTACGGAACTTGAGATACAGGGTGCTTGTGACTTGATTGCTGCAAACATATTTACATATACTCAGGGGAAATGACTGAAATTTTCATCCTCAACTGTGCTGTCAAAAAGACGTGCATATATAAGCAATGGAATTTATTTAAAACATGAAACAAAAATAACTGTCATTATGAAGTTGTTGCATGTGTAAAAACAAAATCTGGGACTTGTGCTGGCGTTTGTACATCATCAGTTGAACGAGCAACATAAAATGTCATTTCAAAATGTTCATCAGTCTCACGTAAGCTTCATAAACATAAATTACAGTACAGCACTGACCTTGTTTTTAAACAACTTAAAAAAATAAAAGCAAAAATAAAATATCACAAAGATGCGTTGCACAAAAAGGCCAAAATTCAATTTGGTACTGAATAGTACAAAGTAAATAGAAACTATCAGGAAAAACTAAAACAATATAGTACAGACAAATACAAATCAAATTATTTGCATCACAAAGCTGTGAAACACTATAGTAAGTTAAAGTACTGTACAAATAAACTATATAGAGATTCTGTGAAAAACTATAGTATTGTGAAATACAAAGAAAATAAAGCACATAGAGACAATCTTAAACACTACAGTGTCACAAAATACAGAAAAAACGAAACGCATTTGATGATTTGATTTGATGATAAGAGTAAAACTTAAAAGAAAATTGACATATAAAGGTCATTATAAATATAAGTTTGTGCATACCAATAAGATAAAAACTGCGCTTTCATACTTAAAAGAAAATAACAAGTGGTACGCTGATGTGGAATTTAACAAAGCTTGGGTAAATCCTCTTAATAAAGCAGAAGAAGAACAGATTAATGACAGAAGTAACACAAATGAATATGTTTTGAATACATGTGATGATGTTTATGTTGATGAAGAGCACAACATTGAGAATGACAATGAAGACATCGGTGATGAAACCCTTTATGACCGACAGCAGCATGGTTTGTTTATGGATTCATGTTTACAGCCAGTTGATATTGCACAAGAAGTTTTAGATCAACATTTTAATGACATTATGTCATTTGCTCCAGCTGAAGGAAATAATCCAGTGAGAGTGTTAATGGATGAAACAAATGAAGCCAAATGTTTTCCAGTTCTCTTCCCAAAAGGAACAGGAACTTTTCATGACACACGACCTGAAAAATTAACACTGTGTAGGTATTTAAACAATAGAATCTTAAATGCAGATGGACGCTTTGCCCAAAACATGGATTATATATTTTATGGCCAATATTTGTCTGAGCTTAATCAAGTTATTTCAAATGTTTCTATTGCTCTAAGGAATGGCTATGATACAAACACAACAACAATTACTCCAGACACACTGACAAAGAAAGACTCACTTGAAAAGATTTTACATGGTGACCAGGGTTATAAATTCTTAAAGCCAATTAGAGGGAGTCCTGTCTTTTGGCAATCTGTGCAAAAAGATTTGTTTGCAATGGTCCGGCAGCTTGGGATACCAACATGGTTTTGTTCATTTTCATCAGCTGACTTGCGCTGGCCAGAGCTTATGCAAACTATTGTAAAGCAAGAGGGTTGTCAAGCTCCTATTAATGAACTGGACTGGTCAAATAGATGTGGGCTGCTTCAGCGAAATCCAGTAACTGCTGCCAGAATGTTTGATCACAGGTTTCATTACTTTCTAAAAGATGTTATTATGTCACCAGCTGAACCAGCTGGAAAAATAATAGATTATTTCTATCGAATAGAATTTCAACAACGGGGATCACCACATACACATTGTTTGTTTTGAGTTGAAAATGCACCTCAAGTGGACAGAGATGCTGACAGCGAAGTTGTAGCTTTTGTTGACTGCTATGTAACTTGTGAAATGCCCTCTGAAGAGGTAAACGAAATGCATGAGATTGTGAGCAGTGTCCAACAACACAGCAAAAGACATTCAAAGACATGTAGAAAGAAAGGCACTACATGTAGATTTAACTTTCCACAGCCACCCACTAGAAATACATTCATTGCAAGAAACAGCCAGATTGAGAAGGACAAAAAACAAAGTGATGATAAAAAACATGAAATTATGCAAAAAAAATCAAACAAGACTAATGAAATATCTAAAGACCTGGCTGAAGCAGTAATGGAAAAAGTAAAAGAATGTTTGTTGAACAACGACACTCTCTATGAATCAACTGACACTTTCTTTTCATCTATTGGTATAAATCAAGAGATATTTGAAGCTGCTTATAATAAAATGACAAAGAAAACAACTGTTGTCTTAAAGAGGAAGCCTAATGATGTATGGGTGAATCAATATAATCCAGATCTTTTACGGTGTTGGAATGCAAACATGGATATACAGTTTGTTGTGGATCCTTACTCTTGTATAATATATATAATTTCCTATATTTCTAAAGCAGAGAGAGAAATGGGACTGTTGTTGGCAAATGCTCAAAAAGAAGCACACAAGCAAGGAAATATAGACGCTAAACAGGCTTTAAGAAAACTTGGAAGTGTGTTTTTACATAATCGAGAAGTTTCAGCTCAAGAGAGTGTTTATCGTTTGACTAACATGAAACTGAAACAGGGATCAAGAAAAGTTGTTTTATTCCAACTGGTAATAATACAATAAAAATGAGTCTACCATTAAACACCATCCATAAAAAAGCTGAATGGGGTAAAACTGATAATATATGGATGACAAGTATAACAGAGAGATACAGAGCTCGTCCAAAAACAGAAGAGTTTGCAGAAATGTGTTTAGCAGCATTTGCCTCAGAATACAGAGTTTTGTCTAAATCTGAAAACTGTTCAGAAAGAATAAAACTGGAAAATGACCTGGGATTTGTGAAAAGGAGAACTCGCAAAGACTTTGCAGTTGTACGATATGCTCGATTCTCACCAACTAAAAATCCTGAAAACTATTATCAAAGTATCTTAGAATTATTCTTGCCTCATTACTTGCAAAGCCAATTGAAACCACCAGGTTTTAGTTGCCATAATGAATTTTATGATACTGGATTTGTTACAATACACAATTCTCAACTTCAATCTGTAAAAATTATAGTTGATACAAACATGGCAAATTTTGAGAAAGAAGCAGATACCATACAAAAAGCTTAAGACGATTTAGAACAATATGGACCAATGGAAGATGCTTGGGCCCAAATCTGTCCAGAAGCAGAACTTGAGCGTCTAGAGTGTGTAGATAGCAAAAAGAAACAAACAAAAACTGAAGAGAATGATGACCTTATACCTGACCTTCTACCAAATGATGCTATTTCTAAAACAGAACACAATACATCTGTTATGCCAAAGAAAGATGCAGTGGCTTTGTTGCGTTCTTTGAATGAAAAACAGTCACAAATCTTTTATAAAGTTCGGCAATGGTGTTTAGCAAAAGTACAAGGTGAAAATCCAGATTCATTCCATGTGTTCATATCTGGTCCTGGAGGAGTTGAAAAGTCTATACTGATTAAAGCAATTCACTATGAAATGGGTGTGTAACGATATTAAAACCGAACCGAAATATCGCGATACACCAACCACGATACGTATCGCGAAACTCTCGTGGCGTACCGCGGTACTCTCACGCCCCCTGCTGCCCATTGTTGAGGTTGACGTCACTTGTCTCTAACTAATTGAACCAATTTAAACACATCTTTATTATTATATTTGATTAAATTGTTTTAGTAATGAGAATTTGTTCTAAATATTATATTCTAAAGTTAGTATTTTAGTGCATGTTATGTCATGTGACTTGAGTAAGCATCACACTCGTTACTACTAGACGCAGGATGGCTGCTTCACATAGTACTGAGATTGCAGATCCCCAAGACACATTTAAGTCATCTGTGTGGAAACATTTTGGTTTTCCAGTTCAGTACAGGAATAGAATTCGTGTCGTAGACAAAGCGCACGCCTGTCTATCTCAACTGTTTCACGAAACTTACTTGTACGGAAAAACATTTAAAAAGTGGGGTAATTTCACAATGTGAGGGTGTAAGCAAAAGTAAAACCAGATTAATGCCCAAATATACAAAAAAGAGAAATATTTACACTAATAAAAATAATATAATAAAGTAACAAATTCAAACAAAAGTATCAAACAAAAATTTGTTAAACTCGAGCAAGGGGGTGATAGTGAAGACAAACAAAAGAAATACATATAATAAAACAATTCTAACTCATGAATAACCCCTCTTACCTCGCTAAAACTGAAGAAAAGAAAAAAAAGGTCTTCAGCGCCGTGTGCCGCATTTTTCCATATACTGAATAAAATAAACAAAGATGACCTTCACCTCTTACCTGATGTCTTTGACAATACATTTTCTACGTGTTTGCAAAATGGAAATCGTATGACATTTTCCCTCTTTACCTTACACTAAGACTGAACTTGAGGAGATGCAGCTATATTGTCGGGAAGGAGCGGAGCTAAAAAATATATACAAATCAATTGAAATAAAAATGTACAAACCTCACAAAATTTCTTAAAGTGGGCAAAAGTAATGCAAAATAATTTTACCCAAACTAAAGTTAAGCAAAAACAACGAAAATCATAATCATGTCAGAAAAATACACTAAAAACGAGATCAAAGGAAAAAGCGCTCTCTCTCCCGCTCTTCCTGAATTGCTTTTTACATTCCCGCGCTGTGTCGCCAAATGATGATAGATCGGTCTCCTGACCAATCAGCTGTCAAAAAGGCGGACCTACAGAAATGACAGGCATCAGCTGTCGTGAAGGCGGACCTACAGTACATAAATGACCGGCATAGAGGGAGCGGGAGAGAGAGAGTGAGAGATCGGGAGGCAAACATACAGCCAGCTACAACCCTAACATTAGTTTCAGACACAACCGCAATGTATTTTACTGGTGAATATGTCATGAAAAAACACTTTACAAACACAGTATATGTATATTTTTCATTAATTTAAACGGAAACCTATCTATCTAAATGAAACCATATAATTAAAAATGAGCGTCTGTGTCTGCACAGAGATCAAGCCTCTCATCGGAGAATGTGGATATTATGGTGTTTTTGAAGAAGATCTTTCACTAGTTTACACTGCAGTTATTTATTTAATTTTAGTTTACTAAGTTAAGATGGCTGCACTAAAGAGAATAGTTTTTTTCTGACTAGTCTATATTGGAGGTATTTATTTAATTCTAGTTGTTAACTCTGGTATCCTGACTGTACTAAAAATGCGATGACAAAGTTAATAAAGAAAAAGTTAAGATGTTCTTGTTATTAAGTGAATTGTCCCTTAGCATTGCTGTTAACATGACATCAACCCTAACCCCACAGCAAACAGAAACCGAACTGTACCGAACCGAACCGTGGCTCCAAAACCGTGAACCGAACCGAACCGTGCCTTTTGTGTATCGTTACACCCCTACTATGAAACATCTCGCATTCTGTCAAAATTATCTGAAAACCCAGATGAGACATTTGTCTTATTAACAGCCCCAACTGGTGTTGCTGCTTACAATATTAATGCTGCAACCATACACAGCACTTTCTCAATTGTAACTAATACTGCACTACCTTATCAACCTCTTGGAGATGAAAAAATTAATTCTTTAAAGGTCAAATTTGGAAAACTGCAAATATTAGTAATTGATGAAATATCAATGGTAGATCATAAACTTTTAGCATATATTCATGGTAGACTGAGGCAAATCAAACAAACTGGAGATTATACTGCATTTGGAGGTGTATCAATCATAGCATGCGGTGATATGTACCAATTAAATCCTGTTAAAGGAAAAGCACTTTACACTGAACCAATGAACTGTGTTAATCTTTGGGAAACAAACTTTAGTTTCATAGAACTTACAGAAATTATGCGCCAAAAAGATAAACAATTTGTTGAATTATTAAGTCGTTTAGGACTGTAAAAAAATGAACCAATGATTGAAACAGATGTTACAATGCTTAAAAACCGTGAAACAGGGGATGGAGATGAATCTGCAGATATTCACATTTACGCAACTAATTCTGAGGTTGATATGCACAACATTACAATGTTACATAAATTATGCTCTGACACTGTTACTGTCAATGCACAAGATTTTGAAAGAAATGCTAAAACTGGTCGCATGGAAAAAAAAGATGGATTTCATCTCAAAGTTCAAAATTGTTCTTTGGAAAAATAACTTGAATTGGCTGTTGATGCTCGAATAATGTTACTGAAAAATATTAATATTTCAGATGGTCTTGTAAATGGAATTTTTGGGACAATCAAAGAGTTTCATTATAAAGATAAAGTATTTCCATCAATCATATATATTGAATTTGATGATGAGCGAGTTGGTATAGAAGCAAGAAAGAAAAATCCATGTTTAAAACCTGGTCTGGAAAAAAGCACACCAATTGAACCTGAGGAAGAGAAAGTAACCAGCAGTGGTGGTGTTAGAAGACAGTTTCCTCTAAGATTAGCCTGGGCATGCACAGTTCACAAAGTACAAGGCCTGACATTAGACAAGGCTGTTGTTTCAATGAAAAAGATTTTTGCTCCAGGACAAGCATATGTAGCATTAAGCCGAGTGACAAGTATTGAAGGGCTTATAATTGAAGATTTTAATGAGAAATTTATTTTTGCAAGAGACAACATTGAGAAAGTTCTACAGAGTATGCCTCCATTCATTGTTACATGTAAAACAAAAGAAAGTTTTAAATTCACAATGATGTTACACAATGTTGAAGGGTTAAATCCACATATACTGGATATTCGTCAAGATAATAGATACCTTAAAGCAGATACAATTTGTGTAACAGAGACATGGCTAAAACCACAATATCTGGAGAATGCTGTAACTCTGTCTGGATATTATTTCTATAAGCCAAGGAGCAGTGCATATGACAAAACAAAAAAAAAAGATTTTTTTGCTAAACTAAAAGAGGAAAATCATGGTGGTGTTGGCATATATCACAAAAGGGAGGTAAACATTGCTTTACTTGATTTACCATGCTTTAACATTGAATTTCTCATGTGCAAAGTAGTACATTTAAACAACTGTTGTAGTTATATACAGACCACCTATTTATAGTTTGCCATTGTTTAAAGAGAAATTTATTAAATTAGTAAATCACATGAACAGCTTACCAGGTGGTAAAATAATTCTAGGAGATTTCAATGAAAACCTATTTAATAAATCAACAATTCAAGATGTCATGCAACATTTTGGTTTTACACAAATAGTTGAAAATTCAACAACTGAATATGGTACATTACTTGATCAGGTGTATATTAAAGATGTTGAGTTACATAAAATTAAGACTGAGATTATGCCCACATATTTCAGTTGTCATGAATGTATTGTGGTAAAATGGTCAATATAGAATAGACCCCTCAATTAAAGACATATGTTTCCGTGTCCCCCATACAAATTTAACTTATTTTGCTTTGTGCTGTTCTTCAGGTATTTGTGTAGGAAGCAGGCTGAGCATATTCAGACTAGACTTAAATGGGACAAATTTTTCGATAGTATAGTATTATCCAATTAAATTTGGTCCTGCTTCCACGCCACATCTGTTTTATTTGAGCAAAGATAGATTTAAAAGAGTTTTTTTTTTCTTTTACATAGGCCTATATGAAGTATTTATACATTATATTATGACTAGACATTTTTCCATATAGTATTTCATTAATAACAGCTGACAGTCCCCCTGCAATGCCACTATAGCCTCCTGGGATGTGGCCTACAGGTTAAAATTAACTGGTATAGCAGGTTTGTCCAATAGAAAGCTGGGAGGGGATACAGAGGTGTATGCAAACTGCTAAACAACCTCTGTGGGAGTTAATGCTGCCTTCATGTTACTAGACATAAATTTACATTGTGATCAAGGTTATAAATTACATTTGTATTTATTCACTTCTTACTATAAAAAAATCATATGCATGAACAAATATTCCAAATTAACATTTCAGAAATAGTAAACTAAAAAATTATTCTTTGAATTTATATATAAAAATAATTCAAATTTACTGCACCTTACAATTTGAAACAAGTACTTTAATGACCACACTATCATTTGGACTAACTATAATCTGTCTATATTTGCTGTCTCGCTTGCCTCATGTTGCAGTAATAATAATAATAATAAATAATAATAATAATTCCTTACATTTATATAACGCTTTTTTTTGGACACTCAAATCGCTTTACCAATTTTTTGTGGGAATCTCCTCATCCACCATCCATGTGCAGCATCCAAATGGATGACACGATGGCAGCCATATTGCATCAGAGGACACACCTATGCTTAGAGTAATGTTTTAATATGTCATTCTTTTGTATAATATTTTGTAAATTGTAATTTACTTTTGCTTAATTAGAACTTTACTGTCTACAGGTACAGCATGATTCATGATGCTTTTATGATTAAACCATCATTTGGACAATTTTGTTGCACTCAAGAGGATAACAAGTGACTATTTTTCATGTGTAATGTAATCAGAGAATAGCATAAGAACTATCAAGGACAATGACCACTCCATTACACCACTGCCCCGACTACCAGCATGGACTAGTAACTACGAAACCGATTAATTGGAATTATGCTCTCAAATGCAAGTTATGACAACAATCCACATTTAACACACAAATTTACATTTTTACATGTTCTCTGTGCACTTTGTATTTAATGTAAATGTAACTGTCCACTACATCTCAGAAGTAATAGAAACAAACTGGTTGATTAATTTCCAATGTCAGTATGATGTGCATATCTGCCTGTCCCTTCATGTTGGGCTGTATATCTATTAGTCATGTTCTAGCAACATGTCCTCATTCCTATTTAAATTAGTTTCTTTACTCATTCTTGAAAATGAACATGAAGTGGATTCCATTCCCAGAATTTTGCTGTTGTGTACTCTTGTCTGGCACTTTGTGAGTTTTTTCTCCAGCCTGCCTATTTGTTTATATTTCAGCATGGTTGCTGTTGCAGAATGACTAGCTTTGGCCTTGATGTGGAAGTTTATGGCATCTTGGTTGTCATTACTGAGTGTTCTAGTTTCCCTTTTGAGGTCATGTTACTTTCAAGATGCCATTGTTTGTAAGTTTCTTGGTATGCCTGTGCCAAAAACACCAACACTTTTCAATCATTATTAGTTTTTGGCTATTCTGTTTGAATTGGAATGTTGGACGTGTATATAATTAATTTGGGCATTACATTAGTTTTGGCTTTCATGGCTGTGACCTTTGATGTGTGTATGCTGTATTTCTCTTTTTTCAATTGTGAGCACTTTGAGCTGAGGAAAAGTGTTATAAATTCATATAAAAAAGCTTATTTTAATTATTATTATTATTATTTTATTATGCCTATTATAATTAACATCATTCGGTTGTTTTGCAATGTTAAAAGTCATACAACACTGCAAAGTTTTTCAGATATTTTTTATTTCGTCAGCAGTTGTTTGCTGATTTTTCTGTACATGTTAATTTGTTATTATCTAACTATCTATCCATATATCTGTAAATTACACTTTCATTTTTTTTAAACTAGAAACTCAAACTTTATGGATTTGTGTGTTGGAAATCATAAATACAAAAAATATATAACATGTGTGCCATGTGTTCTTTTAAATTTCAAAATGTAAGTTTTAAAATGTAAATATAAACATTTTTAACTACATAAAAACTATTAAACTCATATGTTGTCTCTTTCCTTTTTACAATTTTACCAATTACCAAGATTAAAGTTTATAGACAAGTCGAAATTGATAACTGAGTAAACACACCCACCATTGGAAATTTTATCCAGGCAATACATTAACAAAGTCATAGTTAAATTAAGTATTTGAATTTAACAACTATTTTAAATAACCATTAAGCATACTTATATATTTTGTTTCTGAAATAAATGTACTTATATAATAGGCAACAAAATGCTTACTGCTAACTTTTTCTGTGTAACTTTTTAAATTTAGTTTTCAGTTTTCACTGTATTCATAATATAGCATTATAAATATAGCTGGTAAACAGAATGTTTGAAAATTAAAAGGTAATTTTGTCAGGTCCTCTGTCTGATCACCTGGGTTTGTGTTTTGCACTTGTTTACATGTATTTCAGCACGTGTGGTGTTTTGATCGCTCTCTCATTATATACTTGCTTTGACACGTCTCCACCCATCTTCCCACTCATCCCTATTATTCAATTAAACCAATTTCACTCACCTGTCTTCCTGTAATTTTCCCTCTATTTAAATCGCTCTCCTCGTGTTGTCATTTGTCAGATCGTTGTCGTTTGGTTGTGATCAGCGTGTCATTCACTAGTCCTGTCCAGTCAGTTCCTGTTGTCTCGAGCCCATCTTCTGGTTGGTTATTTATTTCTTCGTTTTTGACCCCTCTCTGTCATCTGCAGGACCTGTTTCTGTTTTGTTCATTCGCCGTGGTTGGCCGATTGTCTCCGATCCCCGGCATCAATATTTCCTCCCGTCACCTGTTCCACTCTTCTTCTCCCTCTCGGCTCTGCCGCCAGCCGGATCCAGTATACCGCTGTATCGCCCCCTGCCGAGTGAACTTGAAATTACACCCTGAGAGACAATTTTTTTCCCTTCTACGGAGCGGTTTCTGTGGACAGTTTTTGAGCTCTTTCTTCTGAGCAACCTTGAAGTTTGTTTTCATTTCATTTTGTTAATTTTATTTACCTGAGTCCCTTTAAAGATCCCAGTAAAAATTCTATCCTCTTCGGAGCAGTTTTTGTTGAACTTTTTTTTTTTTTTTTTTTTTTCTTTCTTTTTTTTTTTAAGTTTTGATTAGATTTTTTTCTCCCTGTGCTTAAGCCCAGTTGGGTCATTTTTTTTTTGTCACTAATAAATCCTGAAAGAGACCTGCACTTGTGTCCGTTTTGTTCCCTGACAAATTTTTGTCTTAATATGATGATATATGCATAAAGGCATTGTAAATGTGCCCACTATATTTATCTAAAAAGAAAAGTTAAACTTTTTTCATAATTATTGATTTAGGACATTAGTACAACACTAGTTTTGAAACTGAGCAAATAATCAGAAACTACTTTGTCAAACTAGTTTAAAATAATGGTAAATATAAAATGAACAACATATGTACAATATGGCATAACTGGAAAAAAAAAATCAAGTAAAATGGGTGGTAAGCCTTAAATAAAATGTATTTTATATCTACAGTTTGCATTTAACCATGTCAATACGGAGAAAAAAAGAATAGTTCACAAAAAGTATATATTTTAAACAATGGTGAATGTTTAGTGAACAGTTTGAGAGGCAGCAATTTATTTTCTGCCAAAGTGATTAGAATAAGCAATCTTATCATATGATATGTAGATTAAGTGTATTTGTAGAAAGGTCTGCACATTAAGCATGTTTTCTGTGAATTTCTTGTGTTTTCTTACTCATATAGCAAAGAAAATCAGCGTTTTGGAAATATTTTATACTCTAATAGTACCACCCTGTTAACCTTTGTCCACAGAATGTTGCATGCTTCTTTACAATTGCATCTTAATTCTGCATATCTAATTTTGTGAAGTCTTAGGATTCAAACAAATCCATGATATTGATGATAATAAGTGGAAAATATAATGTGTAAACTAATGAAACGGCAGGCATAGACTGAATCAAAATTTAAATGCAATAAGAGTTTATAACACATCAAGATGCTATCAGAATCAATTTAACTGTAACTTTAGTGACTATAAACCAACAATAAAAGGTTTTGTGCTGTCATCTAGTGGCTACAAATGGTACTGCATTTGAGACCATTTATAGATGCATATAAACACACACACTTTGTAAATTAACTTGTTTTTTTTTTCTAAAGACAAAACTTTTTTTTTTTCATAATTTTGACCTAGAGAGTCCAGACATGTGTACAATGGTTTGAGCAAAAAAGCAAGGACTACTTCCCAAAAGTCGTTGTTTTTAAGTAATGATGAATATAGAATGGATGATTTGAGTTACAGCAGTGAATTTTGTGAAAAGTGATCAGAATGAGAAGGCATCTCATATAATATGTCAGATAAAGTATATTTGTGAAAAGCTGTCTACAATAAACACATATTATACAACTTAGGGTCAAATAGCAATGGAAATTTTTGAGACTTTTGTCACTTATAGCACCACCTATTGACCTATCTCTACAACATTTTGCATACTTGTTAAAAATCACATCTCAGATGTGCATACTGTTGGACTATTTCTCACTTCCCTTAGTCCACCCCAATTCAATAATCGGTCAGGAGTCAATTAATCAAAATCAATTAATTTATTTATCGAGCATAAGTGAATAAAGCGAAGGTCAGGATCCTGGGCTTTTGAAGAACCGTCAGCCAAGCAGTCTGGATGTCCAAAAGCTCTCGAACTCTCTCGACTCCCTCCTTTTATCCATCAGCAGCGTTCAATCTTTTTGGCCACTCCTCTGATCAGTTACCCCCAATCTCTATTGTTGCCATCAGCTGTTATCAGGCAGAATCATCTCTCAAAGGTCTGTGGTCTGCACACAGAGATACCTCTGCACACAGAAACAAAAGGGCAGGTGAAAGTATCACTTCTCCTTGACATACTTGACACTACTGACATCTGGGGTGCAGCAAGCAACTGTAGCAAAAAATCATCAAAGCACAGCTGAGCATCATAAATTCCTTATAGAATTATCAGGATAATATCAATTTTATTAAAGCATCATACATCACGCATACACAGAAAGCAGTATAAAAATGCTGCATCTACCACATCTGCTTTTCCTCATAGTCCTGTCTATGAACTCTTGACCTGTGTATGCACCCATCTAGGGGAAGCCCCTCTGCAGCTCTGTCTCCAGCCAGCACCCACACACAGCTCTTGTGGTTTTAGCAGTTAGTTAGAAACGCATTATAACAGGGGTTAAGTAGAAGTACGCTATATCAGGAGACATCATCATATCTGACAAAAACACATATTGTAAATAATGAATAGTGAGGCAAATGGGAGTATATTCCTCCAATAGCAAAAATATATATCAAAAGAAAAGAGTGATTAGTAAGACAATAAAGCAATATTTTCCTCATCTGCTCCAGTTCTCCTTTCTGTTTAGAAAAGTCACACGTCACAGCTGCAACCCAGACAGGGACTTTCTGCAAGGCTTGTTTGTTACAGATTTAGTTATTTGACATTATAGGTGTGGAAAGTTCCTGTCTCATTTTAAGGTCAAACAGAATGTCTCATCATATCATTGCGTGGGCTCATTAGATTATCATGGTTCAAGCAAACACATATGCATTATAAGCATGAGCACATATATATCATTCAAAAGAAGCATTAGACTGTAATTTTATTCCTTCAATACCTGATTTTATGAAGTTTGGGGTTGTCCTTATGCATTTACAGGCATGTAGGTCAATAATGACACACCCCTTTTTCTAAATGAGCCATTTATAGCTACCTAAAGATGAAAGTTCAACTTTTTTTCAATAATTATTAATTTAGGCAGTCTAGAGATTCATACAACACTGGTTTCGTGAGCAAAAACCAGGGACTAGTTCGCAAAAGTAGGTTTTTCATTTATGAATTATTATGTAATGAACAGTATGACTGACAGCAGTGATGTTTGTGCCAAAGTGATCAGAATGAGCACGCCTGTCATATATTATGTCAGATCAAGTATATTTGTGAAAATAAACACATATTCTGCAATTTATGGTCATTTAGCAATAAAAAGCTGTGTTTTTGAGACCTTCTCTACTGGTATAGCGCCACCTAGTGACCTATCTTCACAAAATTTTGTATGGTTGTAAAGAAACATATCTTAGATGTGCACACATGATTTCATGAGGTTTGGGGTTTTCCTTATGCATTTACAGGCATGTAGGTCAATAAAGACACACCCCTTTTTCTAAATGAGCCTTTTATAGCTACCTAAAGAGGAAAGTTAATCTTTTTTTTTCAATAATTATTGATCTAGGCAGTCCAGAGATTCATATAACACTGGTTTTGTGGTGATTGAGTGAAAAACCAGGGACTAGTTCGCAAAAGTAGTTTTTTCATAAATTAATTAATATTTAATGAACAGTATGACTGACAGCAGTGGTGTTTGTGTCAAAGTGATCAGAATGAGCAGGCCTGTCATATAATATGTCAGATCAAGTATATTTGTGAAAAGCTGTGTAAAATAAACACATATTCTGCATATTTTGGTCAAATAGCAACGAAAAGCAGTGTTTTTGAGACCTTTTCTACTGTTATAGTGCCACCTATTGAGCTATCTTCACAAAGTTTTCCATGCTTGTTAGGGATTATATCTCAGATGTGCATACCTGATTTCATGAAGTTTGGGGTTTTCCTTATGCAATTACAGGCATGTAGGTCAAAAAAGACACACACCTTATTATAAATGAGCCATTTGTAGCTACCTAAAGATGAAAGTTCAACTTTTTTTCAATAGCTATTGATCTAGGCAGTCCAGAGATTCATACAACACTGGTTTCTTGGTGATTGAGCCAAAAACCAGGGACGAGTTTGTGAAAGTAGGTTTTTCATATATTAATATTTAATTAACAGTAACCTCTAGCACTATGAGTCGAACATGCTCACCAAGTTTCGTTCCGATCACTCATCGTTAACCCTGTTTAATGGCTGCCCAATCTTAATTAGCTAATGGCGGCCATGTTTTTTGAGATACACAAATGTCCTTATAATATGTCATGACAACTTAGTCAAAGACACTGCATGCCAAATTTCAAGCTGATTAGACTAATGGTGGTAAGGTTAGAGTAATTTTTATGTTTTTTTGAGGTTTATAGTGCCACTATGCGGCCAAAGTCTGCGGGTTCATACTGGGCTCATATTGACCTTACATATGTGTTTACCAAGTTTGGTAATGATATCTCAATCCATTCAAAAGTAATAGCTAAAATTAGCATTTAGCATGGACCTTTTCGTGCACTGTTTTGCGTAAAAATTTCAAAATTTTTTCAATGACTATTGATATTCAGTGTCCAGAGAACATTTCTACACTGATTTGGTTCTAATTGGATGAAAAACCTAGGATTAGTTCGCAAAAGTATGTTTCAGACTGTTACGTCTTACACAAGTCTAGGGGAAAATACAATGAACGCAACAATATTAATTTAAAGAGCACTAAACTGGGACCAGTCACAACACAACCAAGAGTAAAGTTCCAAAAGTTTATTTACAAAACCAAACTCACACAATGTGTTAAGGAAGCTCTAGCTTCAGGAGTGGAATACAGCCAAAATAACAAACAAAACAGGGTTCTGTCTGGGAGTAAAGCCTCTAAATAAACTACTAGAAAACAATGATAAAAATCAACAACAAAACTACACTGACTCCCTGACTGACCTCAAAACAGGAGAAAAAGTCCAACAAAAAGGAACGGCCGTCCAGCTCCTTACTGCTTCCTGGGGGAAAAAGCAAAAGAAAGAAATCAAAGTTTAAACTGTGGTACTGCTCTTAGCCACAACACAGAACAAGTACCAATCATACACAAGTCAGATCTTACATCACAACAGTTCAACAGTTCTCAACAGCTTTATTTCAACTGAAACCCAGCTAGTGCTCTGAAGAAAGGTTCCTCTCTAGATCCTTTCTCAACATCCAAGTGTTTGGCCTGTGTTTTTATCCCCTCTCACGTCTCCATGGTAAGTGAACACAGCTGTGGGAAGCAATCAGCAACCTGCTTGAAACTCAGGAGGGGAGGAGTCAAGGCAACAAAAGAAGAACAGGGAAAAAGACATTTGACACAATATAAACAAAATAACTTTAAACAATACGTCTCTCAACGTAACAGGACAAATCACGATGTAGCAGAAAAACGGTGCGTCGTAGAGAAAATCTGAGTAACTCCACTTTTGTTCGCACAAACCCAAGGATTCCAAATATGTCAATTATTTGATTCTACGACAAACGGTTTACAAATGGCGGCCAAAAAAACTAAAAAACGTGCTTTTTTAAGCGCTGTAGTGCCACCTATGGTCCGATTTGCACAAATCTTTGGATCTGAGTAGCGGTGTGGGACTGCTACCATCTGGCCAAATTTGAAGCTTCTAGGCCTTATGGTTTGGCCTGGGCAATGGCAATTATGGCAGAAGAAAAAAAAAATAATAATAATAAAAATCCTAACAAAAACAATAGGGTTTCAGCGCTATGCGCTCGAACCCCTAATTAAAGAAAAATCACAACCAATAAGTAAACTATTTAGAATGGACCTGAACAGAAAGAGAAATTAGCAAAAATCACTTAAATGCATAACAAAAACACAAAAATCACAATACCAATATAACAATCCAGACAAAAAAAACTAGGAAATCATAATGTTTAAAAAAAAATCCAAAAATCCAAAATAAGGCTCCAGCAAAACAGCAGCGCTGCCACTGCAGCTGTCTGACTCGGTTGAAACTAATTTTTAAAAACCCTTGTGCACAGTCACCGCACAGATATTAGGAGATGTCATTACTCTTCAAACATCGGAAGTCATTGGTAAACACTACATCGGAAGCCTCCAACACATTGAGGTGCACATCAAAGCATCGGGAACCAGAGCAGGCAGAAAGCACGTCGAACTAACAGCGTCAGATGCAGAGCAACTGAGGACCAAACCAGTCAATCTGTTACTACAAACTGGAAGAGTTTACCCATCAAAAAAGGACGGCAACACAGATGACGCATACAGGGTTATCAAACACGCTCAATTTTTAAACTACCTAACTGGGATCTGATGGGTTCGATGACTTAGCATGACCCAGCCAATAGAAACTATAGTGATAGTCAACCAGATTCTAATAGACTCACACCAGCCAATAGCCATAAAGGATTATTTAACCCTGCTACAATATGTATATCTGCTCCACTAGGTCACATAGAATGGAATCTTACATTACCCACGATGAGCTCTCCCAGAGTAGGGAATGAAGACGTGTGTCAGTAATAAACAGACTTTAGGGAATTCGTCAGATGATCTATCACTCTGAAGAGTAAGATAAGGGGCCGATGCAGAGCTTGGAGTCAGCTCACCAGAATTTGCCTGCTGAAGAGCCGATCACTCAGCTCCCAGCTGGAGACTCAGGTTCTGTGGCAGTGGAGACAAATATCTCCATTCTCTATTCAGGGAAAGTGGGTTACGGTCGTAATTGGGAACTCCAATGTGTGTCTGTTGTAAACAGACTTTTAAGAAACAGCATGGAAAATGCCACAGCAGCTGATGTGCAGTTTGCCCAGCAAAATGTGAACGCACTGACATCACCTAAAGTGCAACCTTCAAACTTCCCCTAGGCCAAGAATATTACCATTACATGGGAATATTAAGAATTTAGATTGGGGGTTATAAATGTGCTTTTATCTAGCTAAGATATAGTAGGGATTTTAGAAATAAGACAGTATGCTGGGAAAGAGTGCCAGTTCTTGAAGGGGAGAGGACGCTGCAAAGACCACCTGCTTCCTAAGAGGGGAAACTTTATGGTAATAGAGCATATGGACTAGCCCTAATGAGGGAGAGTGCTACATATGATAAGCTGGTTAATGGTTAGGGAAGATATAGGTCCACCTAAATAGGGGAACACACTGTTGATAATAACGCACATGGTATCACCAAAACAGGGTATATGATACATAGCTGGGACCAAACTTAGTTTGCGGGTAGACCAGATGGGCATTCCAGACAACACACTAAGCCATGCACTCGACTCCTCTGCTGAGTCAGTTGTTGCGGGCCTTGGAGGAATTCTCTAGGGTTTACCTAAAAACGGAAATTTACTAGTAAAACAGAACATGTGCACGCATCTCCAGGTTAGGGAGCTAAGGCATACCGAGCTTAATTTCCTCCATATTGACCAGAGTAACCAGTAATTGGGAGGAAACTGACTCACTAAAGCAGTGGTTCCCAACCTGGGGTCCGCGCCCCCCTAAGGGGGGCGCCAGAGTTCACAGGGGGGGCGCGGGAGAGGATAAGTATTGAGGTAGAAAAAGGCATAAAAATGCTCCACTATTATAAAGGGCTTTGCAATTAATCGAATATCCGATTTAGATTTCGGTTTCAAACGATTATAAAAAAGCATTAATCGAGATAAATGATTATTGCATCATATTTTGCCACGTTCCAGTTGTATCCATTGTTGTATCAGTTGTGTCCATTCACACACTGAGACGAGCAGAGGAGCGCAGACATCTAAAGTCATCTTAACGTGAGCGCTTGAATGGTCAAATAGGTGTCAAAACGCGGTGTTTAGTGATTATTTACATTAACCCTCATTTGTGTAATAAACAAACGAGTTGAGGATCAAAAGACGTGAAAGAGAAACCATTAAAGAGACAGTGCGCTATAATCCTTCTGCCGTCTGTTTTTATCATTATTAAACAAACATAACGAGAAAACCCTCGCTGCTCTTGACTGAAGCACTGCTGTAGCTAAAGTGTTTTTCTTACAGTGAAGATGCTTAAAGCACAGTTTGTTTTATATTTTTATTCTATTGTATTTATTTCTCTTTCCTTTGCAGGGTGGAAAATAACTGTATGTATACACTTGAAGTCAGAATTATTAGCCCTCTTGAATATTAGCAAACCTTTTCCTGCCCAATTTCTGTTTCATGGAAAGAATATTTTATTAACTTATTTCTGAACATAATAGTTTTGATATCTCATTTCTAATTACTGATTTCTTTTTGTCTTTGCTATAATGACAGCACACATAATATTTTACTAGATATTTTTTAAAATACAAGCATTCAGATTAAAGTGCAGTTCAAAGGCTTAATTAGAGTAATAAGGCAAGTCATTATAACGGTAGTTTATTCTGCAGACAATCAAAAATATATATTGCTTAAGGGGGCTAATAATATTGACCTTAAATTGGTTTCAAAATATTTAAACCTTTCTTTATTCTAGCTAAAATAAAACAAATAGAAGAAAAAATATAGGAAATACTGTTAAAATTCCTTGCTCTGTTAAACATAATTTGGGAAATATTAATAAAAAAAAAATCTCAGGAGCGCTTATAATTTTGACTTTAACTGGCAATCGTTTTGAATAATCGTGATTACAATTATGATCAAAATAATCGTGATTATGATTTTTCCCAAAATCGAGCAGCCCTACTATTATATATGTATTTTTAAGTACCAAAAAAATAAATAAAAATCTAAACGCATGCTTAAAATTCCAACATAATAGTGAAAATAATTAAAATAAATAACTTTAAATAATTATTTAAATTTTGCTCACTCGCGCAATCTGCTTGTCAACGTGTCGTAAAGGCAAAATCAAAACAAAAATGGCAGACAAACGTAAATGCAGTGATTCTTCAGAGGCGAAGAAAAAGATTAGACAGTATGACAAAGCCTACCTAAATTTTGGTTTTGTTGAAGGCCAAGACAAGTTAAAACTGACTAATTAATATTTTCTATACATATTACTATATATTAATATTACACAAACACACACACACACACACACACACACACACACACATATATATATATATATATATATATATATATATATATATATATATATATATATATACACACACACACACACACACACAGTACATATGTATGTGCATGCGTGTGTATTTATATGGTGGGGGGGCTCCAATGTTTGTATATGTTCATGGGGGGGGCCCCAAAGAAAAAGGTTGGGAACCACTGCACTAAAGGATATAATGTCAAGAATGTGTTAGGTGTTGGCCAGCCCGCAGCTCTACATGATCTGTTTAAGAGGTGCATACTCACACTGAAAAGCAACACTTATTATTATTATTATTATTATTTTATAAGTGTGCTCTCTCTCCCGGGAGACACAGCTCGCCCTGGCACAAGAAGTGAGGGTGATGGTATAAATAAAAAATAAATGGACCAACCTCTATTTTGATACAGCACTTCCCTTCTGCTGATCATAACAAAAAAGAGCTGCTTAAAGACCTAACCCTAACCCTGCATGGGTGCCAGAGGGTCCCCGTAACAGAAAAAGGAAGTGCTTTTTCTGGGGAGTTCGTCTGGGAGGGCCATCTTGAGAGTGAGTCAGAAAAGTAAGTCCAAAAACTCTTGTCCGGTTGAGCCAAAGAGGCTCCTCATCCCCCCTGTACCAGGATGGAGTCTTTGTTCTCCCAGAAATGTAACTGTCCAGAGAGCATGTAAGCTGGCACAGAGAGGTTGTACGGGATATGAACGGTGCGCAGCTTTTTAGTCGCAAGACCCCGGAGGAGCGGATGGCGAGCAAACTGAGACATGCTGCGTAGCGCACACCACCCAAATGGTTGATGTACATTATCATCCTTACCAACACGTGTTTCCCCCTCCCAATCAGTAGAGACCGGTGGAGAGCGAGAAATTGCCAACAGCTCGAGGGAATTGAAATGCAAATCCAGTTTACGAACCTGCAGCTGCATGACACACAGCCCACAGCACTGTCAAAGTGACAGCATGACTGAACACTTGTTCTAAAGGCATCCAGGCCCGTAGAAAAGATCCATCCAGGGGTTAAAGGTGCAGAGACACAGCATGGTGATGTACACCCGGTACGTCTCTATATGCCATGCCCATCTGTGGACCCCATCGCAGAGCCAGCACTGAATTTGTCTCATATGAACAATTGAGAGGTATGATAGCGGCTACAAATGTCATATGCCCCGGGAGCCTCTGAAAAATTTCAGTGAGACCACTATAACTGCTGAATTATTCGGACAGGGCAGTGCCAGCCCAGTGCGCTAAGAGCGCATCGTGATGAAGAGTCAGTCCAACCCGAGATGAGAGAAGCTCTGCCCGGGAGAGAGCCTGCTCA
The DNA here is from genome assembly GCF_052040795.2 of Danio rerio. NCBI lineage: Eukaryota > Metazoa > Chordata > Actinopteri > Cypriniformes > Danionidae > Danio > Danio rerio. The sequence continues at coordinate 35,307,286 of NC_141038.1, forward strand.
TACTCAGTTGACCCAAAACCCGAACAGGCCAAGGGGCCGGAGCACCAGGTACGTGTGCATAATTGACCAGTTTAGAGACCTGAAAATTAAATAACCAGTCAATGAATAATCAAAATTGCTGATGCGCGTGATTTAGAGGCACAGAGCATCCTCCAACGGATGTAAACAGGGAGAGCCAAAAGAGGAGAACTGTTACTACCATGCTCGGTTCCCCGTCGCACACCGGAAAAACCACAGTATAAGGAGGAAGAGAGCGAGACATGGAGTGAGCGTCCTTCAGGTCTATAGCTCCCACTGATCCCATGGATAGACGCGCTGGATGATGCATTTTTGCATGAGCATCCCGATCGGCATGCTGAACAGATGACAGATCAAAGTGCACATATAGGATTGGTACAACCTATCGCCCTCTGGATACGCTGAAGGGGAGCATGAACCCACTCATCATCTTGGCTGAAGGAATGGCTCGATTGTATCCTTTGCCAGGAGGATAACAGTCTTCTCACGCAAGGTAGGGGGTGACATAGCGATAATCGCTTAAATACAGATCCATGATCTCGAAAGGCCAACGGCGAATTGAAACGCATAGCCGAGCCTGACGGTCCGCGTGAGCTACTACAACAGGGTAGAGAGTCCGATTGAACAGCATCACTAGAGCAATCGCTGATTTACCCGCTGAGTGGCAGCTTCGGGATGGGGATTGCTTACCCTGGGAAGCGGAGCATCCCGAGGAAGAGATAAAAATAGCAGACTGACTTTTACCTTCCTCCCAGGATCCCACGGGGAGGCTGGAGGTGTGAGAAAGGAGCTCATGCATTTTTTTTTGGCGAAATGCACCAAAGCTGAGAGCTGGAAGGCAGTGCATCCCATGCTGGCAGCAATTGGGCTTCCACACCCAAAGTGAGGAAAAGCCATTCTTTTGGATCGCTACATTCATTTGCGAGGGAGCCCCGTTGGGGAACGGTTATCCTGTTTTTCCAAGCGGTCTGCCTCAAGTTCCCTTCGCGGTCCAATTACTGGACTTTACGGCGACCTGTGATGGGAGCATCAACTTCCCGTGGGAGAGCTCGGCGTGTTCACTAACCAGTGGAATGACCTGAGACACCAGAGCATTTTGGAGCCACGGGAAGAGTGCACTCGGCACTCTTTCCATGCGTGGAATGGTCTGATGGGGAGAGCAGTTTTCCTAACCCACAAAGAGATGACCTGCTTCATTGCAAATGACTGATCTTTCCCCAACCAACGAGGACTCCTGGGTAAAGTCCCAGACGGTGTCGCAGAGAAGGCCTGCCTGGGATATGGGCACAATAAGAAAGCGTTCTTGTCAGGGTAGCATTTTCGGACCACTATGTGGCCATCGTTCTCCCCAGGGCACGGTTGGCTGACTTGAAAGTCATGAGAGCATATCCAATCACCGTGCAATGCTTACGCATAAGCCTGGGCATCAACTGCCACTGTGAAGCACAGGCAGGAGGCCGTTGTGCAGGGCAGAAGCGGCATGGCGCACAGCGGTATGGGCTCTGGCCGTGAGAGACACAGATAACCCAGCCGCCTTAGACGAGGATCTCAGCTTACCCCTCAAGGTGGTGGCGCCTATCAGCTGAGGAATAGCTTCTACCCAATGGCCGCCTCGCCATCGAGGTTAAGGACAAAAGCACATGTGGACCAGGCAGAGAAAATCTCTATGCCAGCGTGTGCCCGCTGTGCGCTCCTGGGAAGAAGGGGGCGGGTGCTGTAAGATTCCTTACATCAGCCCGCATGTCACACCTTTTAGTCAGTCTGGTAGTGAAACTAGGGGATTAGCCATCTCCAGCCGCACTGCCGAAGCAGCCCAGGAAGCGCAGCCATTATGTTTTATTAGAGAACTGTGACTGTGCACTGCACCCCAAAGAATGGAAGCGAGCCCGGTCTGTCATCTGAGCATAACAGCTCGCCCTCTGATGTCACGATGGATCTTTGATTTCTGGTGTCATCAAACAGAGGTGCAGGCATCCCGGGGGAATTGCCTAATTCACTTGAAGCCTAATTGAAAAAGAAGTGTTGATTGTCTATGTTGCTTTCTTAGGGAATCTGCCTCTTTAAATGGAAACTGTTCTTTTGTGCACACCAGTAAAACGCTTAGGGTACAGGAATCCCAGATCCACCGCAGCTGTCGCTTCTCCCACACTGGTGAGTAAACTTAAAATCAGGTTGACAGATAGTGTGTCTTCAGTCTAGTGATTGGGTCTGAAGCAACAATTTTGGTGAGCTGACTCCAACAGCTGACTAAAATAGCACTGATAATGGCTCATCAGGATCAGGTGTGGAGCAAAGCCCCACCAATTTAATTGGCATTTCATTGGCCCATTTACTTTCTCTTCAGAGTGATAGGTCGCCTGACGAACTCCCAAAAGTCTGTTTACTACAGACACACGTTGGAGTTCCCTTATGAAGGGGAACTTTATAATACACTATCTAGCACTTTTTTTAGTTGTGTAGTTAGCAAGCAAAACTTGTCCTAATGTGCAATATTTCATGCATGCAAGGATCACTTGTCTTAACTCTCTCACGCACTTTGTCCTAAAGTGACAATTGTATGCTTAGTGGTTGGCTGGCGGCATGCAGGAATTACACTTATTACTAAGCTGTACTTACATGCTATTACAGACTGAATATTCAAAGTAGTATAGTAAACAATAAAGCGACTGATTCACATGTTGTCATTGTTCAAAAATGAACCAGTGTGAATATAAAACCAACTATACTTCAGTAAAGCAGGCTGGATGGAATAGCGCTATTTATTTATGTTTTGTTGTTAAACTAAATAAAATCTACATTGTCGATGCTGTAAAATGTACCTTATGAAATTGAAAATAGACGCATCAATTGTTTGCCTGAAGATTTCAGTGGCTAAATAACACTTCCATGCATATAGCCCATTCAAGAAAACACAATCTACATAAGCTTTGTGTGTCTAAAATAGTTTTAAAACAGACCATTACATATCTAAGAGAAATACTTTAGCCATGGTGTCATCCTTCCTTCAGTGTGCAAAAGTAACTCCATTATTGATTCAGAATTTTACAAATGTCTAATTCAGCATTTGTTGTGCTCTTCCTCTTGTGTGCAGGTGAACGCACGTGCAAATGGCGGATCTGCGTGATTGGCTGCAGATGTGCATTTGTTGACAGGTTGGGCTCCAACTCAGAATTATGGGAATTGTCACCAGACACATTTTGATTAGATGATCTATTGAACTATTTTCAACGAAGAGGCACTAAGCTCTGCCAGCAAGGTCGCTAAAAGTCGCTAGATTACGTCATGCGTTTGTTTGCATATTACTGACGTCATCACTTTCTACCATTTCTGTTTAACTCTATGGTTAATAAAGGAGTATTTATGTGTGCACTATGCTTCAAGCATGTCAATTTAACTAAATTATTTGCTGTTTGAATACAGTATATCATTATAGATGTGTAGTGAATTTGTAGTAATCTCTGACGTAATAAACTCAGACAATGTCACCGACTCGGTCTTTACTTGCTTTACCCAGTGTCTGTATTTTGTTTCCCCAGTCCAAATCAACATGATTACCAGTGCCGAAGACCCTGAACTCTGTCAAATTCTTGAGGCTTATCATGACTTAACCGAGGCTTTTAATAAGCAGAAAGCTACCAAGCTCCCTCCTCATCGTGAAAATGACTGTGCCATCGAACTACTGCCAGGCACCACGCCCCCTCGTGGTCGAATTTTCCCTCTCTCCCAACCTGAGACTGCAGCCATGAACACTTACATCTCTGAGGAGCTAGAAAAGGGCTTTATCCGACCATCCACATCACCTGCTTCAGCCGGCTTCTTCTTCGTCAAAAAGAAGAATGGTAGTTTACGCCCCTGCATCAATTACCGAGGATTGAACGAAATAACTGTCAAATATCGCTATCCCTTGCCACTGGTTCCAGCAGCCCTTGAACAGCTCCGCTCAGCTCAGTATTTCACCAAGTTGGACCTCCGCAGTGCTTACAACCTCATCTGCATTCGTCAGGGAGACGAATGGAAGACCGGGTTCTCTACCAGTAACGGCCACTATGAATACCTCGTTATGCCCTTCGGCCTAGCAAACAGTCCTTCCGTGTTCCAGGCTTTTGTAAATGAGATATTCAGAGACATGCTCAACCAATGGGTAATAGTGTACATCGACGACATCTTGGTCTACTCCAAACCAGAGCATATCCAGCACGTCAGAGCGGTGCTCAAACGCCTCATTCAGAACCAGCTGTACGCCAAAATTTCCAAGTGTGAGTTCCATCAGACCTGCATATCGTTCCTGGGTTACATCATCAGTCCCGAAGGTGTGGCTATGGATCAGCAGAAGGTCGACTCAGTTATGCAATGGCCACAATTGACAGCTACAACGATTCCTGGGCTTTGACCAAAATCTGCTCCCCTTACAGCCATGGTCAAGGTTAATAACGCCCGCCTTAAGTGGAACCCAGACGCCACTCGAGCATTTAACCAGCTCAAAACTCGTTTCTCCAGTGCACCCATTCTGCATCATCCTGATCCCGAGCAACCTTTCGTGGTTGAAATCGACGCATCTAACACTGGCATTGGAGCCATTCTGTCCCAGAGGTCCCTAACTACGAAGAAACTCCATCCCTGTGCTTTCTACTCCCGCAAACTCAACTCCGCTGAGAGAAACTATGACGTGGGAAACCGTGAACTCCTCGCCATGAAGGCTGCCTTAGAGGAGTGGAGACATTGGCTCGAGGGCGCCAAACACCCATTCCTTGAGTAAGAACCTTGAGTACATTCGATCCTGTAAACGTCTGAACCCTAGACAGGCAAGATGGGCTTTATTCTTTACACGCTTCGACTTCCAAGTCACGTACATCCCTGGCTCGAAGAACATTTAGGCAGACGCTCTCTCCCACCTCTCAGATGAGGAAACCTTAGCTGAAGGAGATGAACCCATTCTAAAAGATCCCCTAATCATCGCTCCAATTCAATGGGACATCGAGCATGAGATTATGCAAGCCTCTGAACAAAGCCCCACTCCGCAGGCATGTGCCGAAAACAAGACCTTTGTTCCCCCGTCGCTCTGTGAGAAACTCATCGCAGAGGTACATAATCATCCCAGCTCCGGTCACCCAGGCAGCACTGCAATGGCCCAATTAATTCAATCCCGATACTGGTGGTCATCTATCAACAAGAACATAATCAATTTCATTAATAAGTGCTCACCCTGTCAGATGTCCAAACACTCCCGTCACCGTCTAGCTGGTCTGCTCCAACCCCTGGAGGTTCAACGTCGTCCCTGGTCACACATTGCTGTAGATTTCGTCACCGACTTACCTCAATCACAGGGAAACACCACCATCCTTACTGTTGTGGATCGATTCTCAAAAGCCTGTCGTTTTATTCCCATAGCCAAACTGCCTACAGCCCTGGAGACCGCCGAACTGCTCTGTGAATATGTGTTCCGATATTATGGTCTTCCTGAAAACATCGTCTCGGATCGAGGGTCCCAGTTTACCTCCCGACTCTGGTCCGCCTTTTTCAAAAACCTTCAGGTGAACATTAGCCTCACATCCGGCTACCATCCCCAATCCAACGGCCAGACAGAACGCCTGAATCAGGAGATCGGTAGATTCCTCCGCACTTATTGTCACTCTAACCAGGCTGAATGGGCGAAGATTCTCATGTGGGCAGAATACGCTCAAAACTCCCTGAGAAAGGCATCAACAGGTCTAACTCCATTTCAATGCGTCCTAGGCTTTCAACCTCCTCTCTTCCCCTGGTCCGGCGAGACCACTGAAATTCCTGCAGTCGATATATGGTTCAGAAGCTGCGAGGAAGTGTGGAACGCAGCTCACACCCATCTCTCTCATGCTGTATGCCGATTCAAGGAGCAAGCCGACCGGCACCGTCGTCCTGGTCCCACTTATTCCCTAGGACAGTGGGTATGGCTTTTCATCCGTGACCTGCGTCTAAGACTACCCTGCAAAAGCTCAGCCCCAGGTACGTGGGTCCTTTCCAGATAGACAAACAAATATCTCCTGTTTCTTTCTGACTGACACTCCCTAACCAATACCATATTTCTCCCACTTTCCATGTCTCACTGCTCAAGCCTGCTGTTGGTCCAGCCGAGGTGGATAGGGAGGTGGCAGCCGGTGAACAGGGTCCCCCGCCTCTCATGATCGACGGAGAGGAGGCCTATCAAATCCACGAGATCCTGAGATCCAGACGCCGGGGTGGCCAACTACAATACCTCATTGATTGGGAGGGGTACGGCCCGGAGAAAAGATCATGGATCAACCGTAAAGACATTCTTGACTCAACACTACTGGAAGAGTTCCATTTGCAACATCCAGATATGCCGGCCCCTCGCCCCCGTGGAAGACCCCGGCGTCGAGTTTCTCCTCACTTCAGGAGCCGTTCGTTGGGGGGGGCTCTGTCACCGACTCTGTCCCAGTTATTCCCCTCGCTGGCCAGCAGAGGCCACCATCTCCGGACTTTTAGCATTACATCATCCTTTCACACTGATCCAGCACATCTGATCTTCATCCCGATAATGACCCAGGTACCCTTTATAAGCAGTTCTCACACACACAGTCTTTGCGAAGTCTTGTTTAGCCCCGGCCAGCATTACTGAGCGTTCTTTCCTGCCTGATCTCCTGTGAACAACTTCAGCCCGTTTCCTGACTCTGCTCTGCCTTCTGCCTGCCCACGACTTAAAGCCTGTTACACGGACTCTGATATTCGCTGCCTGCCCTTGACCCAAGCCTGTTACACGGACTCTGAATCACGCCGCCTGCCTCCGACCCATGCCTGGTAAATCACTCTGTGTCTGTCAGCTGCCAGCCCTACAACCTTCATTGCTGTTAATGTTGTATGTTCGCACATTCGTGCTTGTTGTTTGTGAAGTAAAGTGTGACTTAATAAATACTGCATTATGGATCCCTCCGTGTCAGTCTCTCCGTTACAGACAAGTACTGAAATTGTCACTAAAATATCTGTGATTGTAAACAAGAAAAGAATAAACAGTAGTGCTGTCATAATTAACATGTTAACGCATGCGGTTAGTTTGAAATAATTAACGCATTAAAAAATGAACACAATTAACACAGTTATGGCCAGGGGCAGACGCCGGGCAGTTTCCCGCTGTTTGGACATACTTTTTGGGCCGGACTGATCATCTTCTTATGATCTGATTGACCCATAAAACACTTGGCAGATTGTCATGTTTTTCTGCCTCAGTGGTTGACGGTGCTGTGAGCTGTCAAGCTCTAAAAGTAAGATGTTTCTTTTCCGGACAGAGCGGCCATGTGACATAATCTGCAACCCATTGGTTCTTTTCTTTATTGACATTGGGCCGACCTAATCACAAACTTCCATGGTGGGCTCTGTGTAACATAGGTGTGTATTTGTCAAAATAGCCGAGAGTCATGCCTGTTTCTTATGCGCGGGTCCGCGCCGCGGGAGAGCAGGCTTTTGCATCTGCACTCTACAGCAGGGCACAGATCAATATATTCCTGTCTATTCTATCTAGTTACCTATCTGTCCATATAAATATACTTTTTTAACTTTTAATCTGCACCACGGCCCGCTGCAACTTCCTCCTATAATGCTGTTTCCTTAACCTGCAAGTCTTTATTTGACAAATTATAAAGAATGTCTGCTTCTCACGCTCAATAAAGAGAGTCAGTCATGTATTTTAAGATGCACTCGGTCAGAAGACAAGCGCATGGGATATCATGACATTGTGTTTTTGATCGTCAGCATGATATGGCTTATAGTGACAATAATATTTATACAATATGGTTAATATAATATTTATACATGACCAAACTAGTGTGCAACTTGAGCAACTTTTTTTACATTTAGTTTTGTAGTTCGTGCAGAAACAAATATTTGTTGCATTTTTTAATTGTTTAAGTTCATTTGATTGACAATGTAAAAGCTGTTAATGTTTCATTGTTCAGTTAAACATTTTTATTAGGGTCTCTGACACATTGCTTTTATTATTTATCTTTATTTTATTAATCAACATTAACTGTGTGCGTCAGCAGGCAGTTTTTGTTATGTTCATTATTTATTAGGCTCCCTCAAAACACACAAGCACCCACATTTCCAGTGTGGATTATAATTTTGTTTTAATAATAAATAAATAAAATGTAGTTTTTTAATTTGTCAACTCTCGTTATTTCCTATATACAGCTTTTGTGCTTTTATAGAATAGGAGTTGGTAAACCTTTTCAAGGGCATGCACAGATTTTCAATACTTTATTATTATTATTATAATTTTCCATATCTGCAATTCCTGTATTTTGGCATTTTTTAAGTCCACTTAGAATCCAACATGGAAATCAATGTTTTCTTTATTGGCATTGTTTTGAAATTCAAATGGCTTTAACATGCCCGTGTTTTTATTTCTGCAATAAATATGGCTGTCAAGCCAGGATCTTGATGGTTTATTGTGGGTATGTTGTTAACATGAAGAAATCTGTGTTACAAGTTAAACAAAAATTCTAATAATGAATTATATTTTGAATTTAAATAGTATTTGTCTTGCGTTTACATTAATTTTACACTCAAATAGCCAAAATTAAAAGTTTCAGTCTTTTAAATGCGATTAATCTTGATTAATTTTTTAAAAAATTGCGATTAATTAGTTAATTTGTTTAATCGATTGACAGCACTAATAAACAGTCAAATGAAATTGTTAAAATAAAGGAGTAGCAGATTGGTTTGACTGTACAAGGGAAATACATTCACAATGCCGGTGCTAAATCCATTTGCCGTCTATACTCAGAGGGGTGATCTGCCATCAGGCTGCAAGTGGGAGAGGTTGCTGTACGAGGACTGGGCCACTTGTCAGTGCTCTGAGGTGGGGGAGGGGCAACACCCACAGCTCATTGAGAAGTGTAGGGACACTACAGTTTGGACAAATGACAGTCTATAAAAATCTCCAGTAAGGGTGCTTTCACATTAGCACTTTTGGTCCGCACCCGGGTTCGTTTGACGTCATAGTACGGTACGTTTAGCTAGTGTGAACGTGTCTACTGAACTCGGGTGCGCACCCGTGAACCGTACCCGAGTCCGCCTGAAAGAGGTGGTCTGGGGTACGGTTCATGCGAACTCTGGTACGGTTCACTTATGATGTAAATGCAATCGTACCAAATCACTGAAGTGAACTGCCGACTGTACAACAAACTATCATTTTCATAACGTTCGTTCATGTTTATGTGTGTGTTTGTCACATTTTGTACCTTGGTGACATGCGCAGGACTGAGCCATTGCAAACACAGTGATACACAGTGTTGTCTGCTTGTCTCCTCCAAAAACAGCTTCTGCAGACACTGTGTGATGTTCTGAATGTTCATAATATTTTTGCAGCAGATGGACGCGAGTCGCTTTCTGTATGTTCAAAACCAAAAGCTTCAGTAAAAACAGAATGGCCGCGATGTGCAGAAGTCTTTCCATTTCTGCACTTGCTTTCGTGACCATCACCTAGCAACGGCTGTAAACAAAACAGCAGCTCGATGACACAAGTGTACCGGGGTTCAGAGGGAAAAAGACAGTATGAACACAAACCAACCTAACTTGGGTACAGTCCAGGCAAATGAACCAAGTGTGAAAGCACCCTAACACAAAAAAGTTGCTAAGTTGGCAACACTGTTTTTTTCAAAAGGGATTGGGTTATTCCATAATTCAAAGTGACATTCTTTGTAATATTCTGAACAAATCAAATTAATTTCCCCTGGGTCAGAAATTATGTCACCCTTATTAGGGATGTGTGTACAAGATCTACTTAGTATTAACAAAATTGTTTTCATTGATTATAAAATATGAATCTATATGAGATTTGAAGAAATCTTTGAACTGTCATCATAAAGCAAATGTGAACTAAATTTCCATTAATTAAAATAAGTCTTGGCTTGTGGGAACATTAAATCCAGTGAGGTAGGGGCATGACCGGAGATGACTATGCTATAATCAGTGGCATAGCTGACGGTCCCGCAACTCTTGAGAACAACTGTGGTCGGAACCAAAGTTCACAGGTCTGTGTTCTCTGAACTCCTCTCAAGCAGTGGACTACTTCATTCTGATTGCTTGCCGCCGAATCGCGTCATGGCCCGGTCATAGCTCATACCATAAAGTTGACTTGATTTCAGACGTGCCGCGCTGTTCCTCGCCGCCGGTTCTCATTGAAAAAGAATGACTTCTGGCTATTTTGACCCTCTCGCCACTTTTGGTTTGTGATCGCTCCTCGGTTTGTGATCGCTCCTCAGTTTGTGAAGGCTTCCCTGCATTGTCGCTCCACCCAGCCCCCTTTCCCACGCTTTAGTTTGTGATCACTCCTTAGTTTGTGAAGGCTTCCCCGCATTGTCGCTCCACCCAGCCCCCTTTCCCACGCCTTAGTTTGTGATTGCTCCTCAGTTTTTTGAAGGCTTCCCGCATTGTCGCTCCACCCCGCCTTCCTTCCCCGCTCCTCAATTTGTGATCGCTTCCCTGCGTTGCCCCTCCCTCCCAACTGGGGGCCCCGTCAGCGATCCCTGCAGGGAGGCCTCCGCATTTTGCGCTACGCCACTGGCTATAATATTCTCAAGAACTTACAAAATGCATCAGTCTGTTATGTAAAAGAAAACTATCAAATTGTAAATATAAATGGGGTACATGCAATAAAAATAAAATAAAATAAGAGGAAACTTACTTGCTACTTGGAAACTCCAGGGATCCGAAAGGCCATATTGTTAATGTAACGGGCTATAAGTCCCGCCTTGTAGGGGAGAATTATTGTGTGTGTCCCTGGAAGACCTTGAAGTGAAAGGATCTCAGTCCCCACCCCTGGTGCTTTTAGTCTCAATGTGCACTATATTTGTGTATTTATTTGACCTACACAGTTGTGTTGAAATCTACAGGAATTAGTAAAGTGGGCTTCAGGTTAGTAGGTGTCAGTATGGTGGCTAACCTGAAGTATTTTAAGCGAGGTGAAGGAAGTAAATCACATTCCCACTCCCCTAAACCTAAAAATGTGGGTGAGACGCCCCTACTCCAAGGTAAGTTGAACAAATGAATGATGACCATAAAATCAATTAACTATTAATTTATTCTTTTCTTTGTTAAGAATTTTCTAAATTAATAATGTATATTTAAATAAAGAATACAATACAAAAAAAAAACAGATAAAACATGTCCACAGATATACGTTAAATCCTTGTTTAACTCAATAGACAACCTTCCTAAATTAATTAGTTTCAATATCAAAGTACACAAATGAATCTCATAAACCACTCTGAATGACCAAAACCTTTGTACTATATGAACGATTTTTTACGTTCAACTCAAATGATTCACTCTAAATGAGCTCTAATAGAACCTTTGACTCAGTTTTAAATGAGCCTTGAAATACTTTGACTCAGTTTAAATAAACTCTGAAATAACCTTTGACTCAGTTTAAATAAACTCTGAAATCCCAAACGATTCACTCAATTAATTCACAAATGTATCCTATGAACAATTCATGTGATTCAGTCCTCAAGACAAAACTAAACCACTCAGTTTAGAGCAGAGTATATATATCAGTGAAATAGTAAAAGTTTTAGTGTGTGTGCGTGCAAAGAAGTTGGTACCAGTCTGTAGCAATGATGAATATGGTGAGATGACTTGAGATGACTCGTGATGATTTGTGATGACTTGCCATGACTTGCGATGAAATCAATAAACGACTCAGGCAGGACTGCAATAAGATGTTGTCGGGTTGCCAGGGTAATTATATTATTTAGAAAAACACTGGTGGTGTAAAAAGAAAATTAGCGTAGCTTGTTCACACCAAACACAGACCAGTTCTCAAAAGAAATGCTTCTAAGAGCAAAACTCAAGCAGAAACGCATGTAAGTCACTTCAAAGAAAGTCCAAAAATCCAAAAATGAATCAGGAGTGGTGTGTGACGTTTACATACAGTTCATACATATGCCCTCGCACACTAACGGGTGCACTTAACCAACGTGGGGAGAGAAAGTAATGTCTTTAGCTACAAACCACGTTTTATCAGCGACTCTGGAAGGCAGCAGGACTAAAAAAAAAATGCACACAGTTCAGATGACACAAAACAACGGTGATCAGAACAAAACTCACGGCTCAGAAACCCTCGTGATCTCAGCTCACACACCGTTCTCCATCCGATAACACTGTCTGCCGAAAATCCCCTATATCTACCATCTTTAGTCTCTTACGGTAGTATTAGCGCTCTCTTGATGCAAAAATGTCTTTTCAAAAGTCTCTGTATATCACTGCACTTACGAAAAAACTGAACAATCGCGTCTCACTGCTGTCTCGCGCTCTCTCTCATCTCCTTTCCGTGCACCTCAGCATCTCCCGCGAAAGACCAGGAAAACATGGTGCCCCGTCAAAATAAAAGTCCCATATAAAAAAAACCCCCGTCACATTATGCAGAAGATTGTAAAATCTAAACAGAGTTGGACAATGTAGCCTGTTTTGAAGAAGACCTGTCAAATGTAGTATTTTGAACCAAAAATCTCCCCAATCATTATGTGCTGGCTATTAAAAAAAAGATGAGCACAGAATGCATTATTGTCCCAATTCTGGCCATATAAACATACAATATATATATATATATATATATATATATATATATATATATATATATATATATATATATATATATATATATATATATATTTTTTTTTTTTTTTTTTTTTTGGTGGTACAATATCAGTCAGTAACGATTTTGCCACGGCTGATGAATATTGTTTTGAAGTTGGAAAAACTTCAACCCATTTTGACCACATGACAACCATTACCAAACAGTACCTTTTCCCCTTACATGGGAAATGGCCCTGTTGGACGTTGTTTGAGATGTTTGGGGAACTTTTATCACTCTAGCCACATTATGTGTATTGCAAATTACACATTGTCTATAGAAATTGTCCGCAAATGTGGTGAACCCCTTCTCTCATTTGCGTAACCAATGCTATCTTCAACGCATGATCTTTACCATGAATCAAATTCTCATAATGTTGGAAAAAACGTTTTGGTAAACCAGCCTTGCCCTCAGCATACTTCCACACATTATCTTTCTTCACGCAGCCAGATTGCCTCCACTTGTTTTTCTCCAGTCCAGTTGCAAATGTTTCCATGTCTTATAAAGTAGAACAGACATCGTTGTTATTGTCAGCAGATAACAAAGTACATTTAGAATTGTCCTCTTCTCGGGACACTGTGAATTTTGCTGCCTCACCTGCCCTCAAGTTAGCTTCAAATACATAATCTTTGTTATAAGTGCGCTGCACATTTACAAATGGCCAGTTTGTCAGGTAGTAAAATTGACCTCCAGTAGTGCATCCGCTAAAGGAGCATGGAGTATTGGTCAACTATCAGATTTCAGAAAATCTGTGGTTCTACTAAGACCCAAAATGATTAGCTACCCCAAAAGTATATCTTGAATTGGTATAAATTGTGACTTCCTTTTCTGTCATTAATTTACATGCTTCTGTCAATGCCGCAAGCTCTGCAGCCTCTACAGAATAGTGCCCTGGTAATTTACCAGAGGTCACCACATCAAATTCAGCTGTTACTGTGTAGCCATGCTTATTCTGGCCTGTTTGTGGATCTTTAAATGCCTAACCATCCACAAAGAGGACATTGTCACAATTTTCAAGCGGTTTGTCAGAGATGTCAGGTCGTGGTGTACACACCTGTTCGAGTGCTGTTAAACAACAATGATGCTCCTCCCCAGAAGGGTAGCCACATTCAACCCTGTACATCGTTTAACAGTCACATTTGGCATATCTAACAAGTATGATATTGCAGTCAGTGAGCGGTTGACAAATGCAATGTTTTATGTTTTAGAAGTATCATGGACACTAACCAACAAAATCTCTTGAAGCCACATGGCAGGCCTACTGCTACAGGGTCAAGTTTGCTCGAAAAGTAGGCCACAGGTTGCAGCCTACCTCTGTGGTCCTGTAATAGTAATGACGTCATAAATCCACTCTTTTCATCTACCATCTGAACGAATGGTTTTGTTCAAACAGGTAAGCCAAGTGCATGGGCTTCAGCCATTTGTAATTTCGTTTACAAATGCCTGTTCTGCCTCTGTTGTCCAGGTTTGCTTATTTGTAAATTTGATCCCCTTCCCTAAAGATAGGGCTCTCAGGGTCTGTTCAAAATTGCATAATTTGGAATGAATGTGCGACAGTATGAGCACATTCCCAAAAAGGACAATTGTTTTTTTCGTTAGTGGTTTGGGTACATTTTTTATACCTCTCATCCATTCTTTTTTGACAGATTTGCTGTGTGTATTAATGACGTCTAAAATTTTTTACTTTTGCTAAACTGACCTTGTGGCCAGGTTTCAATCTTTTCTTTAGAATATATATTGTTTTTAACAGAAGAAAAACAACACTCAAACTGGTTTAGAACAAGTCAAGGCTGAGTAAATGATGACATAATTTTTTGGGTGAACTATCTTTTATATATTTTATTAATTTTAGGGTGAACTATCTTTTTAAATTTGTGGTTCTATTTCCTGTCGCTCCAGACTGCCAGAGGCAGTGCTGAAAGCACTAGTGGAAAACCCCTTATGCTCGTGCTTGACCGAGAATCGAATAACTAGTTGTCACCTCATGACTTGGTACATGCCCTGAGCTATAATAACCCTTTAGCACGTCACTTCTATCTATTTCTCATTCTCGCTTGTTTTGAGTCGAACTAGACGATATTCTGTGCAGCTTGCTGCTGAAGAGGCCTTCAGGATATATAGCTGTTTCGTCTATATTATATCACATCGCTACATACATGGAACATTGGATTACAGCCAACGATCGTTAGATACTGGTTGCATCCCTGCTGAAAAATCCAGCTTAAACCAGCCTAGGCTGGTTGGCTGGTTTTAGCTGGTCGACCAGACTGGTTTTAGAGGGGTTTTGGCCACTTCCAGGCTGGTTTCCAACCATTTCCAGCCTGGTCTCAGCTGGTCAGGCTGAAAAATGACCAGCCAAATCCAGCTAAAACCAGCTTGACCAGCCTGGTTTAAGCTGGATATAGCTGGTTTTGGCTGGACTTCCAGCTTGGCTAGGCTGGTCAAGCTGGTTTTAGCTGGTCATCTCCCAGCCTGACCAGCTAAGACCAGGCTGGAAATGGCCAAAACCCCTCTAAAACCAGCCTGATCGACCAGCTAAAACCAGCCAACCAGCTTAGGCTGGTTTAAGCTGGATTTTTCAGCAGGGATAACACAAGGGGTTTCAATCTGCTGGATGCCGGCAGTTTTAAACACTTTTGGAGAAATACACTCAGACGCCCTGGTTGCTTCGGTCGAGAGCGTGTATGAGCTTCTAACGCAGCGTGAATTAACGGACGCGAATACATCGTCTTCAGGGTAAGCTACTGAAATGGATTCACTTCAGTGTACTACATACCCTAATGTTATGGATATTATGGACGGACATCATCAATGTCCAACGTGTCTGGGTGGGAATTATCTTAAAGAAGCTCTGACTGATCCATGTCCGGAATGCTCTATTATGCCGCTCGCCGCGTGTCATGCTCGGCTAGCGGGTTTAGAATCTGAAGCGGGTAATGCGTTATTATTATCCAGTGACACCGGGGTTGATCGTAAGCGTAAGCAAGCATGTCAAACGGAATGGAAAGTCAAGACAACAAAGTCATCTGATCTATCACGCAAAGTTGATCAACTGGCTTCTACAGTGGAGCTGTTATTGCCCCTTTTGGCAAAAATTCTGCCTAAAACGGATGAACCGCTGTCGTCATAAGAGGATGTTCAGCCTAAATTACAATTGACGCCCGCACATACAGGACAGGAATTATATGTGATGTCAATGGCTGCATCTGATTCACTTTTTGAAAGCTTCCCAGACGTCGCGTCGAATGCTGCTGATAATCTGCATGCATAACCATCACAGCACTCAGGTAGTGGGACTGTATCTGAAAAATCAGGTGGGTCCCCTTCAGTTGTTGCATCCCTGGAAAGCACGCTAAAAGCTATGCTTGCCCGTATTAAACTAGATCCCCCTCAACCGGCAGTGGGCTCCTAGAATATGTTTTTGCGTCGTACACAGGGAAAATCATTTACAATGCCCCAGTGTAATGATTTTACATCTGTGTTGGTGTCTGCATTGAAAAATTCTACAAAAGCTATGCGGCCATATCAGTTAACTCATACATTGGCCTCAATGCAAGATCCAGAAAGAGTAGGACTTTATAGTATGCCACCTATTGAAGCTAGTTTGGCAGCGCTTATTGTATCTCCTGATGAGGCGCTTCGTGAGAGTGTGCGCTGCCCCAATGCTTAGTGTAGACGCACAGATGAGTTACTGTGTCGTGCATACACTGCTACAGCGAGCCTTGGACATGTCTCTAATTCTTTGGCACACATGCTTGTGGCTCTACATTCTTCTCTGAAAGAATCTTCGTCCGATCAGTTAGTGACAGATTTAACTGGACTTACGTTACAGACCATGGGTGTTATTGCCGATCACTGTGGAACCGCTTTAGGTAGCCTCGTGCAAGCTAGACGGCAGGTTTGGTTGGCCCAATCCCCTTTGCCAGAGGTCTGTAGAAACAATCTACGAAGGCTGCCTTTGGTACCTGGTCAAATTTTTGGGCCGGCAGCACAAGAATCACTGGAACGGCGTGTGTCAGTATCTGAAAGTCGGTCCCGTCATGTGGGCACAGCGGAGGAAGCCAAGGCTTCCGCTGGTGCTCGTTTGCATAATCCTGGTGTAAGACCTAATTATAGGCCTTCTCCACATATCCATTATCGAAATTTTTAGTCTGCTCCACCTCCACCTTCCAAATGTGGTGGGACCCAACCACGTGGACATCAGCCATATTTTCAAACCCCAGGCCACCAACGCCGCCCCCCCCCCTCTTCGACTGAATAGTGTTTTCGAGAACGTTGACGCGCACATGTCGACAGTGGGCTGTTTCACGGAAAGTCAATTGAGTCATTGGAGATCAATAACAACAAATCAGTGGCTATTGACCACCCTTTTAAGAGGATACCGTATACAGTTTCGCTGTCAACCTCCTGTTCAGACCGGCGTGAGACATCCGATAACACTGTCCGCCCCCATCCCGGGGGATTTTTTTTCCATTTACTTTCTGGTTCCAAAGAAAGACAGCGGGTTTCGCCCCATCTTGGATTTAAGAAACTTAATTTTCTCAGGTTTCTGCCATTCAGAATGTTATGCACAGCAGACGTACTGCAAGCCATCATGCCACAAGACCAGATCACTGGCAGTTTCTTCGGTTTTCCATGGGGGGCCAAATATTTCAGTTCAGGGTGCTGCCGTTTGGCCTAGCCTTGGCACCGAGAGTGTTTTCAAAGTTTGTTCAGGCAGCGTTGGAGCCACTCCAGAGGGCTGGCATGAGAGTGTTGGCTTGTGTGTGCAGCATCACCTTAGCAAGCACTCGATCATGCTCGCCAGCTTCTGCAGCATATCACAGCTTTGGGGATAGTAGTGAACTGGAAAAAACGCAAGCCTATTCCAGCGCAGTCAACCAGCTTTATAGGCCTTGCTCTAAATTCTGTCACAATGTCAGATTGCCCGACATCAGAGAGAATAGAGTGAATTCTGGGAGCAATAAGACAGCTTCGTGTTGGCCACAATCAGTGCTATGTTACTCTCTTAAGACTTTTAGGGAAGCTCACATCAGCAACAGCAGTGGTACCACTCGGGCTGTTGTGGCTAAGGCCATTCCAGCGCTAGCTCATAAGAAAACGCCTTTGTCCAATACGGGACAAGTACAGAAAGATCAAAGTCACGACCCGCTGCATGCAAACCCTAGCACCGTGGTCACAGCAGAAGTTTCTTACCTCCGGGGTTCACCTAGGACCTCCACCTGCACATTGGGAGGTCATAATGACTGATGCAAGTCTTCTTGGCTGGGGGGGAGTCTGGCGCAAAAGAGGAGTGAATGGCACTTGGAGAGGGACTTTGCGCAAAGCACACATAAATGTTTTGGAGCTAACAGCAGTGTTCCTTGCTCGAATGTCTCACTGTCTTCATTGGTTCTCTCTGATGGACGAACCAGGATCTTTGGGCTTGGACTGGACCCGACTGGCCGGATGTGATCTTGTTAGCCTTTCCCCCAACTGCCACTAATTTGGAAGACAATTTGCTGGGTGCGCGACACCAAACACCATCTGTTGTTAGTGGCTCCGCGCTGGGCTGCAAGACAATGGTTTCAGACTCACCACCCTGTCGTCTGCCGAGCAGACCAGATTTACTGTGTCAGTTGGAAAGGAGAGTTTGGCACCAGCACCCAGATCGACTGAAACTGTGGGTATGGCCACTGGGGCCACCAGGCCTATACTGGAGTGTTCAGAAAGGGGCAGGCACACTGTTTGAATGCGCGTGCTGCATCCACTCGCATGTTGTATTTGTGCAAGCGGAAGGTTTTTTGTGACTGGTGTTCTAGCCATAATATTGATCCTTTACAATGAAATGACATAGCATGCATTTTAAACTTCTTGCAACACCTTTTTGAACTTGGACGTTCTACATCGACACTTAAGGTGTACATTGCAGCTTTGTCAGCTCACTGTAAGAATCCCCTAAACTAGGCACCAGATTCAGCGAAGTTCAGCGAGTCGACCCGGAGACAGGAGAAGAGACCAAACTGTAGTTAGAATGGTTTATTCTGCAAGCCTGATACATAAGGATGAGCAGGGATATATATACATAGTGGGCTGACCTTTTAAAAGTTATACAACAGAAGGAAGACACTCTTAATATGGGCATGTTATACAAGCAACATAAAGAGGAAATGTATAGAGCGGGACTTTCCACTGTGGGAGCAGCCTGCAAGACAGAAACCAGGCCTTGACCTCAGACCTCCGACGCACACACACACACACACAAAACCACAGGCGCTTCTGCTTCTCCTGCAAGCACACCTAAAAGAGGACAAAATGTTCTCTCAGTCCCCTCTTTTAGGCCATAGGCCTAACGCAGAGGAATCTTATCATACCGTTGACCCATCATACTGTCCATTGTGGCATAGATTCGAGTCATTAAACATTGCAAGAGAAAAGGACCACAACAACAAATAAGAAGGAAAATAATACATACAGGAATTATCATAGTAAGGAAAGGGGTCACCCAACCAAACAAACCAGTCATCCAACCCCAAGTCATGTCAGGGACATAATCTGAAATCATGGCAATTTTTAACCCTTGGAGAGTAGACATAGCAGTGTCCATTTCATCACTGTGCACGTCATCAGGTACATAGGTACAACACGTGGTATTTATTAAAACACAAACCCCGCCCTGGGATGCTGTCAAAAGGTCTAGAGCCACTCTATTTTGCAGGACCATGGTACGGAGATTACCTAATTCCTTATTCTGGGCTTCGTTAATAATTTTTGAGGCATTCAGAAATAGGCCCATGCGATAGTCCAGGGTCTCGATTCTTAGTAGAGCTTTTCCCACACCTATTTGCGGAAATAGAGCCAATACCATTTTGTTACCAGTCGTCCATAACTTGAAATCCTCGGGCACGTCAGTACCCCATACAGAGTCATGGGGCTTCATTTCAGGGACACTGCGTTTAACTCTTCGCTGCGCTGACAGGACCTGGGCTGTCACAATAAAAGTGTGATCAGTCACATGCACAGGGGCACACTGCCCCATCCAGTTGGCCGGTAAGGACATGTAGGCGTTGTTCCCACACAACCACCACCCACCCTGGACCACATAAGTGCCATTTGAGGGTCCTGAGATGTCGACTGGGGCCCCCTCTCCCGAGGAGGCAATTTGTTGACAGTTAACAGTGCTTCCCATGACATGAGAGCCCTTGGTCTGGTTATAGCACATAGGGTGTGTAATAGAGTGGTTAATAAAAACCTTGTGGCTAATAGGTGAGGGTTTAGCATGGCCAAATTTTACCCAAAATAGAGCATCACATGTACCATTTCTGATGCCAATCCGGTATGGATCGTAGTCATCGACAATTATATATGGGTCCTGGTACCCTGATCCTGCAAAACTGGCAAAACATTTAGCAGAGGTCTTATTCATGGGTTTGGCATAAAGAGGGGTTTGCTTGGCTGAATGAGGCATAACAGAACATACATAACAACCAGATACATTATATTATCTAGCTAGAACCTTCACATATTGATACCACATATTAGTTCCAATGGGATTGTCAGCCCCATCCTCTGCCCATCCGAATTCATGATCATGTGTCCAGCGTTTCAGCCTGGCTGCATTAGCTTGAGTCACAAGAGAGAGTAACAGTCCCAATGTCCAGAACCAAGTCATGTCGATCCTATTCCTGTTCCAGAGGGTGGTTGCTGATGTGGAGGTGCTGGTTGTGTTGTGGGGGCCCCCAAAGGATCTGTAAAACAGAGAGTCTGCAGACAGATTATCATTGTACAAAACATCATTCTACAGGAGCTCTTTTTATTCTGGTTGCATGGATCCACTGTGGAGAAGAGGAGGTTAAGACGGCGGTTCTGGTTACAGCCACGACATCCGTCGGGGGGCCATATTTGGGGTCCCCCAGTTCTGTGCTCATTTTATTGAACTGTCTAATCATTACTCTGTCACCGGCCTTAAAGGGGTGTGTTGGGTCTACCGGCATCGGGGCTGAACCAGAATGTATGTTAGTCCAATATGTATGCAATGTTGTTAGTAACTGTTGTGCATATTCACTCATATGAACATCCAAAGAACCATCACCCAGTGTGGTACCCCTTTGCCTCCATGGTGAAGGAAAGGGTCGTCCCATCACAGTCTCATAAGGAGATAAACCGTGAAGGCTTTTGTGAGGAGACATCCTCATGTCTGCCAGAACGACAGGTAGCAAGGCGAGCCAATTTGAGTGCCCTGCATGTTGCATAGCCTTTCTTAATTTGTCCTTGATGGTCCTATTAGTTCGTTCTACTATACCAGATGATTGTGGATGGTATGGGATATGTAACTGCCAGTTAATTTGGAGTTCTTTTGCCAAGTTCTGTACCACTTTGGCGGTAAATGAGGTTCCTTTGTCTGAATCAATGGCACATGGTATACCATATCGTGGAATGATTTCCCTTGTCAAACATCTGATCACTGTATTAGCGTCTTCTTTACCACATGGGAAGGCTTCAACCCATTTTGAAAATTTGTCCACAAAAACCAGTAGATATTTATTGGGACCCCTCTTTGGCAGATGTGTGAAATCTACCTGCCACTCCTGAAAGGGTGTTTTAGGGAGGGGCAATTGTTGATGTTGAGCTTGAGGTTTAGTGATGTTATTTTGAGCACATATCAGACATCTATCTAGCGTATTATTGACATGGTGCTGTAAATTATTGATGCATAAAAAGGAGCTCATTGTGTCTATGACCCCTCTTCGGCCGCGGTGTGTAACACCGTGAAACTCGCGGACGAGAAAAGGTGCACAGGATGATGGCAGGCATAAGCGGCCTTTGCCATCTAGCATTACACCATTAGGATCAGTCGTGGCGTCACATTCAGACCAGTAAGTATGGTCTTGCGAGGAGGCACATGCTTGTATGGAAAGGATGTCGAGAGGTGGTAGCATGCTGCTGTTTTAGATGTGTCAGGAGCTCCTCCTGATCATCTTTCCACGCGAGGCGGGTTTTTATACGAGTGCGTGTCTTTTTACCCTCATCTGCTTTCTCCTTAATTGTCTCTGTGTGTACTATATCATGCTTGGGATCAAGAGCAGGTATTTTTGTTGTTATTTTGTCATCGTCATATGACGAACCCATTTTGGTTTGAAGGATAAATCGATAATCTGCCCCAATTAGTTGGCAGTGACGCGAACTGCGCAACAGCATGTCTACAAATTGCAGTGGTTTGTCCACTTCGGGCAGAAGAGATATAAGGTCTTTAAGAGCAGAGGGTGAAGGGGGAATTATTTCTATCCCTCGTGGTTTAGCAACCCACACCGCAGCCACATTGGAGGCTGAGGCAGCGCCCTCAGCGCCGTCAGGGGAGTCTGCCTTAGTCTTAATCATTTCTGTCAGTGACGGATAAATAGAAGGCACTGTAGGAGGAGCACTGGCAGAGCATGAAATAGATTGCGGAGGCCCCGTATAAGGGGGCGGTGACGTCATGGTGGTTTTAGCAGCTGCAAGAGAGCCCCTTTTATCTGCCATAAGGGCAGTATTACTTCTGCTTTTGGGTTTGGGGACAGATTTCAAAACAGTTTTGGGTGTAAAAATGCCCTTTTTATCCCTCCATATGGAGCTCATTTTATACCATGTGTCATATCCATTCATCATATATTGATCATTCCATTCTGGATCCCCATATCCTTCATACGTCAATTTGTAAGCTAACTGAAGGAAACCTGGGTCAAAGGTTCCTTCCCTGGGGAAGTCTCTCCATTGAGATTGCCCCTCTGTCCACCCAGCTAAGTTAGACAGCCAGGGTTCAGTGTAAAATCCCCACCCACATCTATCCATCCATTCTTTTGGAGTTTCACTGGGTTCCGGTTTTGGATAACCCTGCCCCATTATGCTGAAGCTGGTGCGTCTGGTTGTATTATTAACTGATTATTTCCCCAATTTGTGCAACCTAAATTCAATTAGGTACTGAAACACAAATTCTTCTGTACAACTCAAATTCAATTGAGTACCAGGTTGTGTAACCCAAATCTAATTGGGTACAGGAACACAATTCTCACCGTATAACTCAAATTTAATTGAGTACCGATAAAACTATTATTCCCTGAGATACACCCGAACAGGCAGTGTGAATAAAAATTCTCTTACTTGATCAGATGTATCCCGGACGAGCCCCCAAGTCTGTAAGAATCCCCTAAACTAGGCACCAGATTCAGCGAAGTTCAGCGAGTCGACCCGGAGACAGGAGAAGAGACCAAACTGTAGTTAGAATGGTTTATTCTGCAAGCCTGATACATAAGGATGAGCAGGGATATATATACATAGTGGGCTGACCTTTTAAAAGTTATACAACAGAAGGAAGACACTCTTAATATGGGCATGTTATACAAGCAACATAAAGAGGAAATGTATAGAGCGGGACTTTCCACTGTGGGAGCAGCCTGCAAGACAGAAACCAGGCCTTGACCTCAGACCTCCGACGCACACACACACACACACAAAACCACAGGCGCTTCTGCTTCTCCTGCAAGCACACCTAAAAGTGGACAAAATGTTCTCTCACTCACCGTTCGGAGTTTGGCTTTTCTTTACTCGGGTCTGACCAGCTGATTGCTGCCGTTTGAAAGGAGTTAATCGCCTATGTCCTCCAAGAGTGGTTCGGAGTCCAACATGGGATTTTAGTATGGTGCTAGAGTCTCTGTGTCAATCACCATTTGAGCCAATTCTGGAGTCTGTTATAAAGTGGCTGTCATTCAAGACTGCATTCCTATTAGCAGTTACAACAGCAAAGCGTGTGAGTGAGCTTCATGCGTTGTCAGTGAGTGACCATTGTGTGCGCTGAAATACTGATTTTAGTAGTGTCTTATTGTTGCCTAATCCAGCATTTCTGCCCAAGATCTTGTCTCCACAATTCACAAACACCAATTGTGTTGGCTGCACTGCCATCGGATCGTGATGGCATACAGTTGGAGGTGTGCCCAGTCAGGGCTCTGAGAGCTTATATTGATAAAACAGCAGCCTGACGTAAGACAGACCAGTTATTTGTCTGTTTTAGTGATGTACGCAAAGGTGCTGCACTTTCTAAACAGAGACTAGCACATTGGGTGACAGAAGTTATATTGCATGCATATGACTCAACAGGACAACCTGCCCCATTATCCGTTCATTGCCACTCTACGCGTGCCATGGCAACTTCTTGGGCGGCATTCAAAGGAGTGTTGCTTTCTGAAATTTGTGCGGCAGCAATCTGGAATTCAGCATGTACGTTTTCACATTTTTACCGACTAAATGTGACTCCTTTGCCAGCAGTGTGTGCTGCAGTGTTGTCTCCCTGCCCGGAAGCTTCAGAAAAGGATTCCTCGTGACTGCGTAGGTATTCGTCTTCCACTAGTGCTTTCAGCACTGTCTCTGGCGGTCTGGAGCGGTAGGAAATAGAATGCTGGTTACGGGCGTAACTTTGGTTCTATGACTAAGTGGAAGACCGCCAGAATCTCTGGTCACTCGGTATTGCGAGAATAATTTAAGAGATAGAAGTGACATGCTAAAGGGTTATTATAGCTCAGGCCACGTCCCAAGTGACGAGGTGACAACTTGTTATTCGATTCTCGGTCAAGCGCGAGCATGAGGGGTTTTCCACTAGTGCTTTCAGCACTGCCTCTGGCGGTCTTCCACTTAGTCATAGAACTACAGTTACGCCAGTAACCAGCGTTTTGATTGCATGTTTTGTTTTTGTGCTTATGTTGAGATATTCACAAACAAAGATTTTTCAATTTGTTAAATACTTGCTAACTTGTTTTGTACTTGATATACTTGACTAAACAAAACATATTATTTCAATAAATTTGGCTTAAAATACCTCCTTTTTATGCACTTCTTGTTTACACATGTTAGTTTTTACTTTGTTCAAATGTATTTGTGGTCAGGAAATAGAAGAATTAGGTCCAAACAACTGTATAGCTTCTTAAATTATTTGAGGAAACCAATTGCAGCAGACCATTTCAGTCGACTAACTTTATTTGAGTTCAGTCAACTAGAGTTAACTGAACTCAAACATATGAAGTTCAGTTTCAAATCTGTATAAATTCCAAATAATCTAATTGTTTGAGGATATGAACTCAAATAATATAAGTGCATATGATTCAATAACAGTACTCCATCCATTTAGTTTCAAAACTTAAACGGTTTGCCAAAATCGGTTTGAGTTAACTTATTGGGTTTTACAGTGTACTAATCAATGACTGTAAAAAATATGGACAACGTGACAGCCCCTTTTCCCATTAAACGCCTTGAGGGCAAAACGTCTGCTTGACGAGCACAAACTGTCACAAAAGACTGCTGAAATTGGAGCCTGGACATGCGTAGATGGACTGTCTAATGGAGCCAGAGGAGGAGCCGCGAAAATTAGCAGAATCGAGCTTCCAACCAAACGCTTTATGTAAAATCAACCACGCCCCCCGAACTTCTCACTTGACTGCCGGTGTTTGCACTATAACAAAAGCTCGCTGATGTAAATAAAAGCACTTACATTTAAAAACACACAATAATATACGGTTTAAAAACGCTGTGATGTAAGCTGTTAAACTTCAATATAAGCAATACATGCTGGACTGCAGAAATAAACGATCTTTTATACACTCTAGCCTGAACAATATATTCTCCTATAACAGGGTTGTTGGTATTTGTTATCTTTATAGGGATAGAAATAACACTTGTAAAATATGAACAATAACATATAAACAACACATACATTTTTGGAAAGGTTTTGTATTTTTAATTAGCCATCAACAGAACCCAAAATATAGCCTACACACCATAACGATTTACCAGGCGGGAACAATTGTGCGTTTAGAAGATAAATACAAAAGATTTCTAAATATCAACAGGATATTTACACATGCCAACCCTGCAATTTGTTAATTTGTGCAAAAAAACTTTGCAGTATTAATACAATGTCCATCTGCTGCCTGCAACATCACTATTATATTGTTTATTGATTTTCGCTTGAATTGTTTATTTATTTAATTTTTTTGCCTCTGTTTTCATTTGGTTTATTTGATGCCTTCATTTTATCTGGCAACGAGGAATTTACATTCATTTTAATGTTTAGTTGGAGTTTTCAAATAAAACGCCAACATTAAATGATGTAAATAAATAATATCTAACATTTACAGCTCTATTAGGTTATATAAGATTCAGTTTCAATAATGTTTTATAACAGCAAATTTAGTAGATTACTTAAAAACATGCTGAAACTTAAAATTCGACGTACTGTAAAGCAAGTTCAAATAACCTTACAGGAGATCAACGTGGAGATTATTATTTTAGACACATAAAGAGAATTACTGCTACTGATCATCTGTATTTTCCCTGTACTTAAATGAATTTATTTGTCCTTTATTGTGCAGTTTTATTGTCATATTTAGCCTATATTAAAATTCTTAATTATTGTACACTACAAAATTTATTCAATTTTATTATTATTTAATACTTGTGCAATCAATACAGGTTTATTGTTATTTATTTTGTCCTTTATTTGAATATTTGCGATGTATGCTGTTTGCATTTTTATTTAATGGGTAAACTCAGCGCTACACTTTGCAGTTACATAGTAGCCTGTGTTGCTGTTATATCAACACAAATGGTTGTAATAATGTTAACAAAGGTGAGGGTTTTATATAATGAAGATTCAATCGCGCCA
This sequence comes from Danio rerio, assembly GCF_052040795.2. Lineage (NCBI taxonomy): Eukaryota > Metazoa > Chordata > Actinopteri > Cypriniformes > Danionidae > Danio > Danio rerio. Next base: position 35,333,595 of record NC_141038.1, read on the forward strand.
GCTCCGGGCCGCAGCGCACATAACTTACTTGCGGCGTCGCGGGTTGATTCCAGCTCCCATGCGGCAGCGTCGGCTCGCTCAGCCACCTCATCTGGCTCGATTGACTTGGGCTGGAATCGGGCAGTGAGTCCATAGGCATCCGGAGTATGTCCAGCAGAGGTAGTCAGTCTAAGTGGTAAGTCTCCGGCAGGCGAGAACTGGCCCGAGTATATTTTGCTATCTGGGTGGCTAGGCGTGTATCAGCAAACTAATAAAGCCCGAAAAAAGCCCTGACCTTAGCGAATAAACAGTGTTCCACCAGATCATTGTAACCCAGCTCACTGACTAGGTCACTAAAACAAATTATAAATAGTTTATTTTAAATTATAACATTTTATTTTATGATTGTGAGGAGAAATATTAAATAGTTCATTTATATTATATACATAGTGTTTAAATATTAATAATAAATAGAGAATAAAGTTTTGACTTGGTGGAGGTCGGAGGTTAGCTCCGCCCCCTTGCGTGTGTGTGAGAGCTGCCGGTGAAGGAGAGTCACTTTGATTAATCAGCGCGAGCAGATTGAACGACATTAGACACTGTGAAACAGAAGTTTAGATAATCCAAACGATCTAAAAATCATATTGTTTCGGTGATTGACTGAGAAAAGCCCTAAAGTTTCTGGTTTTAAGGATAGAAAGCTGACAACAAGTGATAGAAACGAGAGAAGTGCGAGCGGAGCATATTAATGCGATCGAGAGAATAGAAAACTTATATTTAATCGAGACACATTCTTCTTTATTCTCCCTGTTCATCTTTATCTTTCCTTGGTGAGTAAGAGATCATTATTATTAGCTGTTAATTGGTTTTGACATGTTTTTGTAGCTGTTTAGAATAGAAAGCAAGCATGATTTATTTAAAAATGTTTATCTGGAGTTTATTTTATTACCACATAATTGTAAATATTGTTTATGCACTCCGAAAATGTGCATTGGTTGAATTTGCATTTATTTTTCTTTGTTTTTCATTGGAAATGTATTGCATGTGACGCTAGCTTTGCTAGCCGTGTACATAGACTTTAATGTATTCAGTGAGAACATGTGACTGACTAGCATTTATGTTATCTATGCTGAAATGAGTGACACAGACAATGTGTTTTATTTAAACATGTTTATTGAGTTTTTAATCCTTGTTTCTCTTTTGGCTTTGTGTTTTATCAAGGCTGGGTTTTTTTGTGTGTGTGCGTGTGTTCCCCTTTCTTGTTTCTGCTACAATATCCCGATCTGTCCCTGCCGTCGATGCTTTCTCGGTGGTCCGGACATGGCGAGCCGCCCTTCTGAAAGATCATAACTGGAAGTAAATTAATTCATTGCTCATTGAACTGGTAGGACAAAACATTCTTGCACTTTCACTGCGCTCATATTTTTGTTTTTATTCAATTTTGGATTTTTTCTCTATCTGGACTGATTTTTTGGATTTTTCACATCGAACTGGAGCTAAAAGAACTTTTTGAGTGTGAACATTGAACTTGGACTCTGAATTACTACTTTTATTCAATCTTTTCCTTCGTTTTTTTTATTTTTCTTCCTCATTGTATATGATTTGTGAAACTGAATTTTTCTGAAGTGAGATTATCATCTGAAGAGTGGTGATTTCATTATATCTTTTATTGTTTTATTCTAGTATTCATCAAACTGAACTGTTTTGACATTTATTTATTTGCTTTATTTTGTTTTCCTCATCCAACTTGCTTAAACAATATACTTACCTCAGTTATTCAACTTTATCTTTGAGTCTGACTTATTTGACTATCTAAAACTGGTTGTTATTTCTATACACTCTTGCGAGCGAATTAAAATCTTCTGACATCTGGTCCTAATAAGAAAATAGCAAATACTGTAAAAATAACACAATAGAAAACGCATCAATAACACATAGATAAGGGTTACAGAAAAGTTGGTGAGCCAGTTAGGAGTGTAAATAGCTAAATTTCAATCGTTTTAATTATCATTTATTGCACTTTAGCATTTAAAATAAATAGAAATGGAAATTGTCAAGCGTGAAAATATTGAAATTCAGAATTCTGTTATTGTCAGTGGCTTAACACTCTCTGCTCTAGATGAAGAGTTAGAAGATTATCTGAAAAGATATGGATCAGTCAAAAGTAACTTACTTATTGATAATCCAGAATCAGAATATCATCATAATACAATTGTGGAGTTCGACTGTGATACTGCAATGAGTAATTTGGAGCCCTCTCTCCCTATGGATATCCAAAGTACACAGGATTCAAATGCTGTCTTTCATGTTCGCAGCCTAGGGAGCGTGTATGCCTCTGCAGCCAGCAGCAGTCTAACTGAAGGTTACTTGGAGAGTCTGGTAGCCATTGCCCAATCCAGCGGAAAGCCTCTGCAGGATGTTCTACAAATGGAGCTGCAAAAGATGAATGCTTTGAAGCTTCCAGCATCTGACTCCCCTAGACCTGATACACCTGTGCAAATGATTCCAGAAGCTGAAAACCCTGTCAAGGAAAGCACACCAGATAAGTCACCCTACTATTCTATAAGCCACAATGCTAGTACTGCAGACACCATATCCTTGAATCTACCTACAAATGCTCTGAATCCCCCTGGCATTCAACGAGTAGTCTTAGAACATGTTGTGAAAACCAGTGATGCCGTTTATTCTTCAAATGCTGCTTACCGTCTCAAAGCCTTCTCAGGAAGAAGCCCAAGACAGAACACTGAACCAGATTTTGAAACTTGGAGGGCCAGCATTGACTTTCTGATTAATGACCAGTCCCTTTCTGATTCGCACAAAACCCGAAAAATTCTTGACAGCCTGCTGCCCCCAGCCTCAGATGTTGTCCGGCATGTTGGTCCAGATGTATCACCAACCAAATGCCTTGAACTTTTAGAATCTGTGTATGGCTCAGTGGAGGATGCTGATGAGCTGCTAGTGAAGTTTATAAGCACTCTGCAGAACCAGGGAGAAAAACCGTCAGCCTACCTGCATCGTCTTCATGTAATGTTAAGCGCTACAATCCGACGAGGTGGTGTTACAGAGGCTGAACGCAAAGGCTATCTTCTCAAACAATTCTGTCGTGGCTGCTGGGACAACAATTTGATTTCAGATCTGCAGCTGGAGCGAAGAAAAGCCGCACCCCCCTCTTTTGCTGAACTCATCGTACTCATCCGTACTGCAGAAGACAAACTGTTGTTAAAAGAAGAAAGAATGAAAAAACATCTTGGAATAAATAAGCATGTTTCTTTTCCAGTCAAGTTCCGAACAGCCACTCACCAACAGTCTGTCTATTATGCTGATGCAATTGATGAGCCCAAAGTTGAAGAGAACAATCATGAGAGTCTGAGGCAGAAGTCAGCTAAGCCTAAAAGTAAATCTGATCAGTCTGAATTGGATGCACTGAAGAAAGAAGTCGCAAAGCTGCAGGCCAAGATTTCTTCGATGATGGCTGACCCTATCAGAGAAAATAAAAAGAAAGCTTCCTCTGATGCCAATGAATTTAATCAACTGAAGAAACAAGTTGCTGAACTACAGGCTCATCTTGTACCAGTAGTGCAAGGGAGATGTTTTGAGAAATCTCCAGTTTCTAAAAATTTCCCTGTGAGACACAGACCCAAGGTAATGGGACCAGAGATGCATAAAGAGGAAAGACCCACCTGGAACTCTACCAATAGACCTCATCCTGGTTACTGCTTTCAGTGTGGAGAAGATGGTCATCTAGCAATCCACTGCAAAAATGCTCCAAACCCCCAAAGAGTTGAAGAAAAGCGCCGTGAGCTGAGGGACAGACAAGCTGCATGGGATCTACAGAATTCTTTAAACTGAGATCAGTCTCAGTTGTGGGACGAACAGAGACTGGAGTAAACAAACAATGCCCAAAGAAACATAGCTACAAGCAAAATGTTAACAGCACTTCTAAATTACCTGCAAGATTGGTTGGAACAAGATGCACTGCAAGTATTCAAATTGAGGGAAAAGTAGTCAGCTGTCTTCTAGATACCGGATCGCAGGTGACCACAATTCCAATGTCCTATTATAAAAAGCATCTATCCAGACACCCCATGAAGTCAGTGGAGCACCTACTCGAAGTTGAAGGAGCCAATGGCCAGTCTGTACCCTACCTGGGTTATGTGGAGCTCAATTTAAAGTTTCCCAAAGAATTTCTTGGTGTAGAAGCTGAAATCCCGACCCTGGCATTGATAGTTCCTGATCTAACAACTGTACCTCAAATACTTATTGGCACAAACTCACTGGACGTGCTGTACACCAATTATACTGAAGGAGAAACATCTGCCTGCAAGTCAAACTTTTATGGCTATCAAGCGGTCATAAATGTACTGGAGAAGAGGAACCAACAAGCTTCCATTGAAACTGTGGGATCTGTAAGGTTGAAAGGAAAACAAGAGATAATACCAGCAGGATGTGTTGTAGTGTTGGATGGAGTCATGCAGTTAAAAAATCCTCTGTTTAAGAAATTGGTGTCAGTGGAGTCACCTATGTCATCTCACTTACCTGGTGGTCTTCTAGTGGCAAGACAACGTGTTGCACAGTTGTCAATTCTGGTGAAAAATGAAACCCAAACTGACCTGATCATTCCATCAATGGCTATTATTGCTGAAGCTCATGCTGTAGAACGAATCGTAGAGAGAGAAATTTCTAAGAAAAGTGCTGAAAATGAGAAGATGGAGTTAAACGAACAGAAGATCCCAATTGATTTTGGAAACTCCCCACTTTCACCTGAGTGGAAGAAGAGAATAACCTCTGTGTTGAACACCATGCCTGATGTCTTTGCTTTAAATGATTTGGATTACGGACACACTGATAAAGTAAAACACAGAATAAAGCTTAATGATGAAACACCATTCAAGCATCGAGCTCGTCCAATTCATCCCCAAGATGTGGATGCAGTAAGGAAGCATCTCCAAGAACTGTTGGAGGCAGGTATCATCAGGGAGTCAGAATCTCCATTTTCGTCTCCAATAGTCATTGTACGGAAGAAAAACAACTCTGTGCGCCTGTGTATTGACTTCCGCAAGTTAAACTCCCAGACCATAAAGGATGCGTACGCCCTTCCTAACCTGGAAGAAGCTTTTTCAGTCCTAACTGGATCAAGATGGTTTTCAGTCCTTGATTTAAAGTCAGGCTATTATCAGATTGAGATGGAAGAGGCTGATAAGCAAAAAACCGCCTTTGTGTGCCCACTAGGTTTTTGGGAATTTAACCGGATGCCACAGGGAATCACAAACGCACCAAGCACATTCCAACGGCTCATGGAACGTTGTATGGGAGATTTGAACCGGAAGGAAGTTCTTGTGTTCATCGACGACCTCATTGTTTTCTCAGAAACTTTGGAGGAACATGAGACGAGATTAATGCAAGTGCTTAAAAGACTTAAGGAGTTTGGATTAAAGCTTTCACCAGAAAAGTGCAAGTTTTGTCAAACCTCTGTTAAATACTTGGGCCACATTGTTTCTCAACATGGAGTGGAAACTGATCCATCTAAAGTAGAAGCCCTAAAAACCTGGCCAAGACCGAATAAAGGAGTTAAGATCTTTCCTTGGATTTTCAGGGTACTACAGAAGATTTGTGCAAGATTACTCTAAAATAGTAAAACCACTCAATGATCTTACTGCAGGATATCCACCACTGCAGAAGCATTGTAACAAAAAGAGAGATGAGACCAAACAGTACTTTAATCCAAAGGAACAGTTTGAAGAAAGGTGGACTCTGGAATGTCAGCAAGCGTTTGACACTGTCATTGAAAAACTTACATCTGCTCCAGTCTTAGGATTCGCTGATCCAAAGTTGCCATATGTGTTGCACACCGATGCCAGTACCACCGGCCTTGGTGCAGCCCTATATCAAGAGCAAGATGGGCAGAAGAGAGTCATTGCCTTTGCAAGCAGAGGTCTTACCAAGAGTGAGGCGAAATATCCAGCTCATAAGTTAGAGTTCCTGGCGCTGAAGTGGGCAGTCACTGCTAAATTCAATGATTATCTGTATGGAGCTGACTTCACAGTGGTGACGGACAGTAATCCGCTGACATACGTTTTAACCTCTGCCAAACTGGATGCAACCAGCTACAGGTGGTTGTCGAGTCTGTCAACTTTTAACTTTAAAATTCAGTACAGAGCTGGAAACAGAAATCAGGATGCGGATGGTTTATCCAGACGTCCACAAGAAGCAATGCCTGATGATCTAGAAACAACAAAAGAGAGAGAGAGAATCCGACAGTTTGCTTATCATCACCTCACAGATGCGTAAAGTGCAGTTGTTTCATCAGAAGCAATAAAAGCCATCTGTGAACGTCATGAAGTTTGCCAGTCAAACAGTCACACTGATTCCTTGTACCAACCAGTGACCCTTGTAGAATCTCTTGCTGTTGGTGAAAATGTCTTACCTCAATCATTCCAGCAGGAAGAAACTTTTTGATCTGGTGAGATATACCTTCTGTCAGAGCAAGATTTAAGGGAAAGACAGAGAGCAGATCCAGAAATTGGAATCATTATCAAACACCTAGAACATGAGGAAAAGCCTTGTCTTAAAACCATACCTTCTCATTTAGCCCTGTGGTTAAGAGAATGGAATCGCCTGGTAATGAAAAATGGAGTGCTTTTCAGGAAAAGGAACGAGCAAGGAAGTGAGTCATATCAGTTGGCATTACCTGTTAATCTTCGTGATGTAGTTATAAAGGAACTGCATGATGAGATGGGACACTTAGGCATTGAACGAACCCTTGATCTAGTTCGATCCAGATTCTTCTGGCCTAAAATGTCTTTGACCATAGAGCAGAAAGTGAAAACCTGTGAACGATGTATTCGACGAAAAACTCCTCCAGAGAAAGCCGCTCCATTAGTTAACATCAAAACCAGCAGGCCATTGGAGTTAGTTTGTATGGATTTCCTGTCAATTGAGCCTGACCAAAGTAACATTAAGGACATACTGGTCATAACCGACCATTTCACAAAGTATGCTGTGGCTGTGCCGACGAGAAATCAGAAGGCCCAGACGGTGGCCAAGACTCTGTGGGACAACTTTCTGGTGCATTATGGCTTTCCAGAAAAACTCCATAGTGACCAAGGTCCAGATTTCGAGTCTCGAACGATAAAAGAGTTGTGTAGAGTGGCAGGAATTTCCAAAACAAGAACTACTCCTTACCATCCAAGAGGTAATCCGGTAGAGCGGTTTAACCGGACTCTCCTTCAAATGCTGGGAACTTTGAATACAAAGGAGAAGTCAAACTGGAAGGATTTCGTAAAACCTCTCGTCCATGCATACAATTGCACAAGGAATGATGTGACTGGATTCTCACCCTATGAACTTATGTTCGGAAGACAACCCAGATTACCTATTGACTTGGCTTTTGGTTTACCGGTCAGCAGTCAACCTGAATCCCATTCAAAATATGTGCAATCTCTAAAAAATCGTTTGGAAGAGAGCTACATGGTTGCTACTAAAAATGCTTCACAAGTGGCTGCACGTAACAAGACAAGGTATGACCAACGTGTTGTTTCCTCAACTTTGAATGTTGGTGACCGCGGTCTTGTGAGAAATGTCCGTTTGAGAGGAAAACACAAGCTAGCAGATAAATGGGAATCTGATGTGTATGTTGTAGTCAAGAAGGCTGTTGAGTTGCCTGTCTATACAGTGAAGCCTGAAGGGAAAGATGGACCTCTTCGAACTTTACATCGAGATCTGTTATTGCCTTGTGGATTTCTACTGATGGACAAACCCAAAGAACTACTTGATAAGGAAGTGCCTGTGAAACCCAGAACTAGAGCCAGTTCTGCCAAAGAACTTGAGAAATGTGAATCCCAAAGTGAATATTCAGAAGATGACGATCTAAGTGAGAGCTATGCTCCTGAAAGGACTTTGGAAATTGAAACAAGAATTGTGTCAAATACAAATCCTGTTGCTTGTATCAGAAATCGACAAACAAAGAACTTACCAAGTGTGGAAACTGCGATAGAGCCAAGCACAAAATGTCCTATCCAGCATGAACCCATTAATGACAACTTACCTGAACCTGTGGAAAGAAATTTACCATACTTACCTGAAGCTGAAGATCAAGATCTCCTATGTAAATCTGAAAGAGAAAATGTAGAGGAATTAATTAACCACCAATCTACAGAGAATGAAATAAATTATATTTCTTCACAAAAGGACCATACCCCTTGCCAGAGTCCTCTGATAGATCAAGATGAAATGCCTCAACCTGAAAAAACTCAAAGACGCAGTCAAAGATCCCATGAACCCCCCAAAAGACTTCAATATCCTCAGTTGGGAAATCCTCTCAGTATGGTGATCCAGTCCTTGCTATCAGGCCTGAGCACAGCGTTTACCAACTCCCTGGAAGAAAACCTGGAACAGTTTAATAGTGTGCCCACCATTGTGACTGTTCAACCCCAGATGCAGAGGGACCTGCATGCATTCAGGAGGGGAGAGTGTAACCCAGCTCACTGACTAGGTCACTAAAACAAATTATAAATAGTTTATTTTAAATTATAACATTTTATTTTATGATTGTGAGGAGAAATATTAAATAGTTCATTTATATTATATACATAGTGTTTAAATATTAATAATAAATAGAGAATAAAGTAAGTTTTGACTTGGTGGAGGTCGGAGGTTAGCTCCGCCCCCTTGCGTGTGTGTGAGAGCTGCCGGTGAAGGAGAGTCACTTTGATTAATCAGCGCGAGCAGATTGAACGACATTAGACACTGTGAAACAGAAGTTTAGATAATCCAAACGATCTAAAAATCATATTGTTTCGGTGATTGACTGAGAAAAGCCCTAAAGTTTCTGGTTTTAAGGATAGAAAGCTGACAACAAGTGATAGAAACGAGAGAAGTGCGAGCGGAGCATATTAATGCGATCGAGAGAATAGAAAACTTATATTTAATCGAGACACATTCTTTTTTATTCTCCCTGTTCATCTTTATCTTTCCTTGGTGAGTAAGAGATCATTATTATTAGCTGTTAATTGGTTTTGACATGTTTTTGTAGCTGTTTAGAATAGAAAGCAAGCATGATTTATTTAAAAATGTTTATCTGGAGTTTATTTTATTACCACATAATTGTAAATATTGTTTATGCACTCCGAAAATGTGCATTGGTTGAATTTGCATTTATTTTTCTTTGTTTTTCATTGGAAATGTATTGCATGTGACGCTAGCTTTGCTAGCCGTGTACATAGACTTTAATGTATTCAGTGAGAACATGTGACTGACTAGCATTTATGTTATCTATGCTGAAATGAGTGACACAGACAATGTGTTTTATTTAAACATGTTTATTGAGTTTTTAATCCTTGTTTCTCTTTTGGCTTTGTGTTTTATCAAGGCCGGGTTTTTTTGTGTGTGTGCGTGTGTTCCCCTTTCTTGTTTCTGCTACAATATCCCGATCTGTCCCTGCCGTCGATGCTTTCTCGGTGGTCCGGACATGGCGAGCCGCCCTTCTGAAAGATCATAACTGGAAGTAAATTAATCCATTGCTCATTGAACTGGTAGGACAAAACATTCTTGCACTTTCACTGCGCTCATATTTTTGTTTTTATTCAATTTTGGATTTTTTCTCTATCTGGACAGATTTTTTGGATTTTTCACATCGAACTGGAGCTAAAAGAACTTTTTGAGTGTTGAACATTGAACTTGGACTCTGAATTACTACTTTTATTCAATCTTTTCCTTCGTTTTTTTTTATTTTTCTTCCTCATTGTATATGATTTGTGAAACTGAATTTTTCTGAAGTGAGATTATCATCTGAAGAGTGGTGATTTCATTATATCTTTTATTGTTTTATTCTAGTATTCTTCAAACTGAACTGTTTTGACATTTATTTATTTGCTTTATTTTGTTTTCCTCATCCAACTTGCTTAAACAATATACTTACCTCAGAAAGTAAAAAAAATTCATTTTGAAAACGAAATGCATTGATTTTATTTTTTTGCTGTTTGAAACAACTAACACTCATTTGGGGGATGGTGGGTCTCTAGCAGGGGGGGTCTTTGGAACGACCGCTGGCAAACGCTATGGATGAGCTCACCGTGGGCGTTGGTTAGACCAGGGGGAGAGCCCACCAAGCCATGCCCGGAAAGAGACCACTCTCCCCGGCATGACCCGCGCCTGGAGGGGGGGTAGCGCGTCCCTGGGTTTCGCTGACCTGCCGTCAAGTTTTCGATAACAGACACATATGAAGGACTTAGTGCAATTTTCGATTTAGCGGTTGAACGAACCAGGGGTCTAAAGAGGGGCCCGTTGCCCCAAAACAAGCGTTCAAACCCGGGGAAACCAAGTGGGCGCTGCTGCCCTGGTCCTACCAAGGACCCAGGTCTCAATGGCCAGCAAAGCTGCCCCAAAACAAGCGTTCAAATCCGGGCAAACCAAGTGGGCGCTGCTGCCCTGGTCCTACCAAGGACCCAGGCCTCATTGGCCAGCAAAGCTGCCCCAAAACAAGCGTTCAAATCCGGGCAAACCAAGTGCGCGCTGCTGCCCTGGTCCTTCCAAGGACCCAGGCCTCAATGGCCAGCAAAGCTGCCCCAAAACAAGCGTTCAAATCCGGGCAAACCAAGTGGGCGCTGCTGCCCTGGTCCTACCAAGGACCCAGGCCTCATTGGCCAGCAAAGCTGCCCCAAAACAAGCGTTCAAATCCGGGCAAACCAAGTGCGCGCTGCTGCCCTGGTCCTACCAAGGACCCAGGCCTCAATGGCCAGCAAAGCTGCCCCAAAACAAGCGTTCAAATCCGGGCAAACCAAGTGCGCGCTGCTGCCCTGGTCCTACCAAGGACCCAGGCCTCAATGGCCAACAAAGCTGCCCCAAAACAAGCGTTCAAATCCGGGCAAACCAAGTGGGCGCTGCTGCCCTGGTCCTAACAAGGACCCAGGCCTCATTGGCCAGCAAAGCTGCCCCAAAACAAGCGTTCAAATCCGGGCAAACCAAGTGCGCGCTGCTGCCCTGGTCCTTCCAAGGACCCAGGCCTCAATGGCCAGCAAAGCTGCCCCAAAACAAGCGTTCAAATCCGGGCAAACCAAGTGGGCGCTGCTGCCCTGGTCCTACCAAGGACCCAGGCCTCATTGGCCAGCAAAGCTGCCCCAAAACAAGCGTTCAAATCCGGGCAAACCAAGTGCGCGCTGCTGCCCTGGTCCTACCAAGGACCCAGGCCTCAATGGCCAGCAAAGCTGCCCCAAAACAAGCGTTCAAATCCGGGCAAACCAAGTGCGTGCTGCTGCCCTGGTCCTACCAAGGACCCAGGCCTCAATGGCCAGCAAAGCTGCCCCAAAACAAGCGTTCAAATCCGGGCAAACCAAGTAGGCGCTGCTACCCTGGTCCTACCAAGGACCCAGGCCTCGATGGCCAGCAAAGCTGCCCCAAAACAAGCGTTCAAATCCAGGCAAGGCCAGTGGG